>NW_025054303.1:0-9968 GCF_019279795.1 Protopterus annectens
GGCTCCTTTTATAATGTAATCAGGGATGTAGTTCCAAAGCATGGGAGTACCTGTGAGAGGAATCTGTCACTCCAGCATCTTCCAGTTATGGTTGTGGCAAGGTGTAGCTCATTACAGTGTGTGGCTCACTGTGACATGGATTCCCATAGGTGGAGCATATCCATTAAGCCTGACTTGGACACGGCTTTGTTGGCCAGCAAATATCATCTCTGAGTAAATGAGATGCCACTGAGTAATGCAAGAGTTCATGCAGTCTGGCAGCATAGGACACATGTCTGAGGTCATTAATCCTCTTGGCGACGTTTGTGACCCTTCCAGCTGTTGGATGTGTCTTCTGAGGTACATCCAAAATGGGTTATCATACTCGATGATGGGATTGATGAGTGATGAGTAAAGGGGCACAATAACCTCAGTCTGTCTAGATGCGAACCCTTAAGTAATCAGATGGCCTACACAGAAGGATGTCCTAACTACTTCACAGATATGATTGTCAAAGGAGAGATCACTATCTAATGTAGCCCCACATACCTATTACGTCATCTGAATTATAGTGTCTGCCACTCATGTGTTAATATGTGGGTGTGTAGTTTCCCAAAATGGAATGACCATGCATTATGCAGCCTTTAGCTGGAGGCCATGAATCTGATACCCTGTGTTGGTCTATGTGAGGCCCCTTGAAGGACGTCTGCTGGCAACTGGACTTATCGGTGCTATGGCTCCCAGTTTGCGTGAAATGCCCAAACACGGTCTGCTGGTTCACCTCTGTTTGCCCATTACCTCTGAAAATTATATGGCAAACGATGCGGGGTCCCAGGACTGAGTCCTGTGGGACATCAGTTGTGACTGATGCAGGTTGGACCTGGGCAACTGGAAGCGCATGAGTTATGTGTAAGCTGTTGGCAAACCAACCTGTGATGTAGCGTTGTATGTACTGGCTGGTGAGTTTAGAAATAATACCTGAGTGTGGAATGGTGATAAGCCATGGCGAAGATTCTGGAGATGAGTATGTGAACTACCACACACATACACCTAAAGTCCTAGGTGACTGTAAGGATATCAAACAGGTTCAAAGTAGGCATGGCGTGCACTTAATCAAATTTGGCCTGGGTTGGAGTAAAAGTGTCTAGAGTTGCATTTATGCCATGTTAAGATTGCCATGAGGATAAACCATAGCCCGTTCAGACCAGGCCTCTCAGCTTATAGGGGCTGGATTACCATGGTCAGTTTGTGTCACCACCTTGGTGGGAGTGGAATAGCTGTTTCCATGCCACCCATTGGAATGGGCATGTAAGCCTGTCAATGAAGACTGATGTTGAATTGCTATAGGTGGGGGTCACTTTTTGTTTTGTAGTGTCTGCGGGGATGCAGTCTAGGACACCATCTGCCTCCAATGACGCCTATCATCTATTTAGAGGGCCAGAACACTTTCTTAATAATACTCTGATGTCTGGGATATACCTTGCATTTTGGGTATTGTTGTGTTGTAGGGGGTGAAGCTTGCACCAGATGTATCATCAGGTGTGTTTGGTGATATCAGTAGGGTCAGTATTCAATTTTAATATTGCACCAGCACCTTTAGTGCAAATCTGTGCAATGTTACTGCCTTAGAATCCTTGACATAGCGCAAAAGCCTTTGTAATTCATCTTCCAAATCCATGCCTATTTACCATAGCTGGATGTCAGCCTTGGATGATTTCCACGAGTAACATAAGTGTCTTACTAATACCTACTGGTCACTGGATGTCTGCATGTCTTGGGATTTTGCTGTTGTTCTGGATTTACTGTCTCTACTTCTGTTCTACCGTAGCCTGTATATTGCAGGGGACCCAGCAGACTGGTGTCCTTGTGTAGGAGTAGCTTGAGTCACAGTTTACCATTGCTGGCATGACCCATGTGTACATCTTTCTAGGTGCTTATGGGAGTGCATTTGTAATTCTGTCTATATATTGAGCAGTGTCATCCCTGAGGCGTGGGGCTGTGAACCCTCCACCTCTGTCATTAGTACTGTGAATTTGGCTGTAGGAAATGTATTCACTGTGTGTTTCGCCTTGGTGGGAGAGATGGTTGGGGAGTGGAAATCATCAGTGAATAGTTCATGGTCAAATCTAAGCAGTGACTGGTTTTACCTCTCTGCTGTAGTGCACCTGTTGGGACATGTGCGGAAGATTACCACTTCTAGCTATGTTTTCACCTCTCTAAATTAGTCCGTCTACCAACTGATACAGGTCATATGAGGTGTCTAAATCCCACAGGAAGTGCTTTGGGCCTGGAACTGGAATATACTTTCGAGTAGGTTATCCAGTTAAGTGTAAGGTAGCTGACATTAACCAATAATAGGGTGTCTGGTAGGACTGTCATGTTTACCACTGTCTCCAGATAGTTGTAGTGGTGCTCCTGGGTCATGGAGGGTTATCTGTAGCAGCCCACAATTTGCATTGCAGTCGTGGCTGATATTAGCTGCACATGGATGATCACAGAGGTATCATGCTGCCCCACTAAGTTGGAGGTGTAGGTATCCCCGATGAATATGGATTACACCCCTCCATGTCTCATGCCAGTCCATGTTCAGTGGCTGACGATGTGTATTTATGGGTTGTAGTCTGGTAGTGCTGTGGGGTGTGTTCCACAGGGGCCTTATACAAACCCCATTCCTATTAGAACAGATGTAGATGTTGTCCATACTGAGGGTGCTGTGAGATGCGTGCATGTTGTCAAGTACTACCCCTGGTGTTAGGTAACCCTAATCCTCATTGATTCATGCCTATTGTGCAGTTCATGGAGGTGAGATTCACCTCTGAGACCTGCCTAAAAGCACAGCACCATTGGGGGTGCCAATAGCCTTGCCCAGCATTCCAAAACCTTGGAAGGCTGACACATGCAAGTTGGTATGGCATTATTTGCAGTCATGTTTCCCATCTGTGCTTGTGTCCCATCTTTCCTGCCATTAACCTACTGGTAAGCAATACAAAGCCTGAAACCTATATACAGGGTCCACTAAGCTTCCAAGAATGGAGGCTTTAGGAGTGATTAAGTATCAGTAGTCTGTATGCTCTTTCCTGTACTTAACTGTTGTCTGACTACATGGTGATTTTACACTACATATTGTGATCAGAAAACTCTGTATAATCACATATGATGTTGGAGATGGCCTGCACTGTAGAGGTTCACAGATAGGTAGTAGGCTATCTGCCCAAGGGCATTTAGAAGCATAGCTGGCTGGTGTGGTGGCTTTACCTGCACCATTGATGATGTAACTGAGCCTCTGTCAAGCATAGCCGATGAAGTGATTCCAGGCAGAGTTGCTGGAAGCTGTTGAAGACTGGGGTGCTGTAGGGTGATAGGGGCACATAGTGATCTCAAAAGGGCATGTTAACATGACAACCCAACAGCATTCAATTTCCCCAACAGGTCTTGCAGCTATAAAACTGGAGTGGCTCCCCCACACCCTGGCTGTATGTTTCTGGGAAAAAAAACTGCCAAAGTACTGCAAGCAAACAATTCACAAAAGGAAAACCACTTTAATACCAAACACAGCAGAGCTTTCGGATACAATCCTTCATGAATACTAGAGCTTTCGGATACAATCCTTCATCAATACTAGTATTGATGAAGGATTGTATCCGAAAGCTCTGCTGTGTTTGGTATTAAAGTGGTTTTTTTCAATAATTATTTAATATCATGTATCAGCAATGTTTGGTGGTAAAATAGTTTTTCCACCCCAATGGTGTTCTTTATGTTCTTGGGACACATGAGTCCCAGGGGATTGTATATACTGTTGCCCAGCCACACATCAGGGTTTCCCTGAAGAGTGTATGTCAGTGAGGAGCTATGCCAAAATGTAGTTAGGATGTTAATGGCCATAGTCTCTCTCAATTCATGTGGTCATGCGATTATTTCATGAAGCCTCACTGGGTGTGGGTGGCTCTAATACTGTTGTGTAGATCAAGATTACACATAGGATTCATGGACATAGGAAATAGGCAGAGGGAACATTAATGTCAATAGTGTAATGGCTATAAACATAGCATTTCACATAATATCTATTGCATTTGTGATTCAAATCCCAATAAAGTCAGAATGTTTTACATGTTACATAGTATACCTTAACCACAGCTTACATATATAGGTAATATTGTCACTCAGAATACACATATAAACCCATGTGTGCTGGAGAGTACAGTTAACAGACAATGTAATGTTATGTAAGCACATAGTGAGATGTTACGTCACTTAAATATATATATCCTGAGTAGTTAGCTTAGAAGTGGCCATATTTGCGTGCACAGGTTGTAGGATGTAAAGTTTGTTTAACTGTGTACAACTGCTGGTATAATGTTGCACAAACACCTTTAAACCTGCTTACAACTGCTAAAATTAGCCTTATTCTGTAGTAAAACATGTCTATTACATCACAAGTGTTGAACCCTGGACCATGCACACCATAGTCATGGGACCTACCACTAAGCCATCTAATCTCTATACATGTTTAGTGGTCGTTAGACTACACCTTATACTGCAGGCATTTCAGAGTACTGACCACAAATGGGACAGGCACTTTGTGTACATATGTACAGTACATTGTAATGTACTGTAATGTGTGAATCAAAATATACAAGTTTACATATGTATAAGTGTTACAAATTAATACTAAATATATATATATATATATATATAGATATATATATATATATATATATATATATATATATATTTATATATATATATATATATATATATGTATATATATATATATGCATGCCACTGATGTGTGCACATAGAAATATATATATATATATATATATATATATATATATAATAGATATAGATATATATATATATATATATATATATATATATATATATATATATATATATATATATATATATATATATATACAATAACATCTGTAATACATATATATATATATATATATATATATATATATATATATATATATATATATATATATATATACTAACTATATATACTATATATATATATATATATATAGATATATATATATATATATCTATATATATATATATATATAAACATCTATGAACACACTTTGTGACACAGAAGCATTCAAATGGATAGGAAATTATGCAGAAATTACAAAAACACATGCAGCTCTGGTATTATAACTATTAATATTAACCTAATGCCCCATAGAAGCAATGGTTGCTGTGTATGTGGAGACTGGTGTGGGGGAGGACCGCTGGCTAATGGAATATGCATCAAGGAGGGCCTGTGTCGGATGTTCAATATGTGAACTAGAGGGGTACACATGGAGTATGGGGACAATGTAAAAAGGACACAAAACAAGAACCATTCTCATCCGTAATACACCCTGTCACGTCACATTGCAATACTGTATTCAACAAATATATGAACATTAACAGGTATCATACATATGTATACCAACTGACTTACACATTTGTTTGCAGTAGTGAGGAATGGTTGTAGTACACTGTATATACTAAACACCATAAAAGTTGTACATATCTCAGATGCCTCAGTGGCAAAGCCAGTAACTGTTCATGGTCCCAGTTTCAAGACCTGCAATGGCTGTTACGTCATTTTGAGGTCCCGAATAAGGGATGTGGGATGCAGGGTGATTAAAGCACTTTTAAGCAGTCAATAGCAGGTTATTGTGCCGGTAAGCGCCTCTTAAACATGACTACACAGATAAGCACCACACGGGTTTAACCTTTGCTGAACATCGCGCAGATCACTGGCAAAGCCACACACAATCACAGAAATGTGCATTAATCACCCTTGCACTACCAGTGCCTGCTCTGAGAGGTAAAATGACAACTGCCAGGATTAGAACATGCAGCCATGTATACAATCTTCACAGTAACCTACCACTAAGCTACCTGAGATGTACCAACAGCAGTTGTGTATTCAGACAGGTTAAAACACAAAAGGGAAGATTGTGTGGAAATAGGGCAAACTGCCATGTCCCCAATGAAAGGTGTATGCTATATATATATATATATATATATATATATATATATATATATATATATATATATATATATCAACATATATATATATATATATATATATATATATATATATATAGAGAGAGAGAGAGAGGGAAAGAGAGAGATATATGTCGATATATAGGGACATATATATATATATATATATATATATATATATAGATATATATATATATATATATGTAGATATATAGATAGGTTAACAACATCTACAGAACCATGGAGGTACATATAAACGGGATACCTACCAAATACCGAATGCTTGACATACCGATGCGCGTAATCCCGAGGCTTAAAGACTGAAAGACCACAGTACTGAAACACCAAATGTGCAAGTTTTAAAATCCCGATGTTAAGGGACTTTGAGTTAGTGCTTCTGGTGTTGTGGTTCAGGTAGGTTACTGTGTGTAAGTGTGCTTCTGAGGGCTTTAGTGTGTGTAAGTGTGTGTTCTGAGTGTGTTGTGTGTTTTTGGGGGACTGTAATGTGTGGGTTTGCCTTGTGTGTCTGTTTGTGCGATCTCTGAGGTAGAATATTAAAGTAGGAGGTGTGGGGGGTGCAGCCACCCACATGTGAAGAGAGGGTGTAGGGGGCCCTTGTTCCCATATTGCTATATAGTATAGGATGGTTTGTTTGGATGTGGTGGGTAGCAGGTGGTGTCTACCATGTGTGCATGTGTGTGTGTGCTGTGTTTGTGTTACTTTCGCGAGTTTGACTGTCGCGAGTTTGAGTGTTTGATAATGTGGGGTTTGGGAGTCTGGGCCCGGTACTGTGGGCGTTGGGTTTGTGTGCGTTCAGGATTCCATAGGTATTTCGAATACAGCGGTTGAAGTGTTCATATATAAGTATAACATGGAACATAGCAATCACACATTCAGCCATGACCATACTATATGAACAAACGATATGGAGAGTATATGCCTATACACTATTACAGTGTGCTATGGACATGAGCCAAGAGGGTCAGTCACCAACACAACTCCAATGAGTGCAAATATCTATGACAAAAATACACAGACAACTTGCATGTAGCAACACTTTATTACATTCCGATGTATTGCCAAAAGGATTCAAGGGCTAACATCACCTGCATGCTATACAGGAACCATTTAACAGTGCCTTAATGAATCAGCCTGCAATTACCATCGTATTAGTCCACTAAAGGATAGGTGTTCAAATAGGGAAGGAACCTTCACACACATCGAATATGTATAAAAGCAGGTCCTACGCACCTAAATCTGCTATGTACATCCACCAACATCTCCCCCACACCCAAACCAATTACAATACATACTGTAATAACATTACAAATTATTCACTCACTGTATGACATCTGCTGAAGCCTTAACATACCTTGTCAGAGACACACTAACATGGCCTTATGTGAAATAGTTGCTGTTATACAATGGAACAGCTGCTGATGTTACAGGGTTTGTTTGCACTAATCCTGTTTCAGAGGGTTGTATGTACACCAGGAAGTGTTACCAATTACCGATTATCAGCACAGTATGATACACATTTACACCAAACCAAAGATGTCTGGTGAGCACACTGTAAACCACTTAACATTATATGCATAGCCATACAGCCTTGAGCTGCTCAAACATCCTTGCCAGACTGAAACATCCACAGAAGTATCAGGTACAAACAAACCTTGCATAAGTAGCAATGTTCTGAAATATAACAGCTGTACTCACATGTAGAACATCTTCTAGGCATTACACACAGTCCACGGGAGTCATGAAGCTAATATATCTCTGTTTGCCTCCATATAGCTGTTGCAATACATCACAAACAACACATCCAGGCCGTCTTCCTTACAAGCAAAGCAAAGGGACAACGCCCAAGTAGAATACTCAATTATACACCACTGTTGTCATGGTATTGGCTAATGGAGTAGCTGAACAGCTGATGCGCATGTAATTAACTACTTTGGAACACCAATTGGTGGTCAGGATAGCACATTTTACTGATCCCTAACTATAAAAGGATGTCTTGTCACACTTTCAAACCATCTGTATATACTAGCAGAACATTACAAAAAAGATTGAAACACAAACTGAAAAAGATTGAAATAACAGTCAACAACACCTCGAGTTACTAATAAGGTATGTAGAACACTCAGTATGTCTGTGTATGTAGTACCTGTACTGTAATAAATTAAAGTGTACGCAATGCATACCTATTGGAAAACAGTTATCTTGTAGTGATGTATTGTTGAGCATAGTAATGCTTGTAGTATTTATGTATGTACAGCTGTAGGTCACAAGGCAACCACCTCATACACCATTGCAAGGGATGCTATATATAAGGGCTTTTGAACTAAAACATGTTCCTCTCCAGCCACTGTCAGTGGCAGGGTTAATCCAACAAGTATGTGCTATAAACAGGGGATAGTATATGTTTTGATATATTGTAACAGTAGGCATATGTATGGGTGTATTATAGAATAACATGTCAAAGGTGGGCCTACTGTGTGCAATTATGATTTGCATTGTGGGATGATTGTGCCAATAAGTGTCCTTTGACAGTATTGTAGGCAGATATGTATTCACATTTACATAGCATTACTGTTATGTTAGGCAAACATTAGTTATGTCTATTGGCATTTACAATACACAATAACAGGATACATATAGTCATCCGACAGTTTATCAGCATAACAACAAAGTAAAATGGAAGAGCTAGTTAACTATCCATGCACATACGACATGTAATAGGTTCAAAGGTTCATAGGTAGGTACTTGGCTGTCTGCCCAAGGGCATTTATAAGCCTAGCTAGAGTGTGTTGGCTTCCGCCACCCCCTTAGGCTAGTTCCTTGTGCCTCTGAACAGCAAAGCCATTAGTTCCCTGTGCCTCTGTCCAGCAGAGCCGCTGCAGTGATCCCTGGGGTACATTTCTGTCTCCCATCCACCCGTCAAAGTTTCTCTTGAAGAGTGCTAGTGAGGGGTCCTGCCTGATGTACATTGGAATCATGTTCCAAAGCATGGGGAGTCTCTAGGTCAGGACTCTATCCCTCCAGCACATCCTAGTTATCATTGTGGTTAGGTTTATATCCCTAGAGCATGTGGCTCTCAGGGGCTTTTGTTTAGGTGGAGCATATCCAGCATTACTGGGTTGGACATGGTGCTTGTATGTCAAGCAGAGATCGCCTCTGAGTACGCGGTATGCAACCGAGTATGGCTGGAGTTTCTTTAGTAGGGCTGCATAGGTCATCTGTTTGAGGTCAGTAATCCTCTTGGTGAGGTACTATTGTGGTCTTTCAAGCTGTTGCAGTTGTCTTGTAAGGTACATCCCAAATGGGGTGTTGTATTCTTTAATGGGTCTAATAAGTGATGATTAGAGAGGCACAATGACCTCCTTTGTTCTGGATGTGAACCCATTTGAGATTAGAGGGGGCCCAATGCGTGAGAAGGATATTCTAACCACCTTGGCAATATAGGTTATCAAAGGAGAGATTGCTATCACTTGGGTTTTCCCATATCCTTATTATTTTTTCTGTATGTAGGGGCTACCACCTGTCTTGGTAGTCCACGGAGTAGTTTTTTCCAAGGGGATCACTATGCACTTTTGGCATTCAACTTGGTAACAGTAACGGCTTAGGTATCCATCTCAGTTGCTGGAAGTGTCTCCAGAAGTATATGAACATGAGGGGTCCTAGGACTGAACCCTGGGGCGTACTTGTAACTTGGTTTGGTCGGACCTATGGTCTGCAACTCTCACTGTGTAGGTTCTGTCCGTGATCAATTTACCAAACCATCTACAAATTGGCGTATGGGTTAATGTTCAGGTTGATGGGTATGTTTATTGGTGTTCAAAGCCTTTGCAAGGTCAAGGTAGGCTGTGTGGACCTCCTCCATAAGTAAGCGTGTATCTCAGAAAAGAATCCACTAGGCTTAGGAGCATGATCTGCCCTTAATAAATAAAACAGAATTAGGGTCAAGGTTTGGAAGTTCCCAA
>NW_025054304.1:0-9594 GCF_019279795.1 Protopterus annectens
TGTCCGGGATTTTTTTTGTTTCCAAAAACAGGCCTTTTTAGGAAGCCCCTTGGGGGGGACTGAATAGAGCTGGAGTTCTTTTCAGTCGGGCAGCATAGGACAGATTTTTGAGACCTTTATCCTTTTGTTGAACTTTTGTAGGCCTCTAGCTGCTGCAAGTGTCGGGTCAGATATATCTAATGGGGCATTGTACTCAATCATTGGTCTGATGAGTGATGAGTAAAGGGAGACTATGACCTCCCTTGATCTAGATGAGAATCCTTCATGATAAAGTGGGCAATGTAGAAGGTCTTCCTAACTACTTTAGCTGGCTACGGGTGTCGAATGACAGACTACTATCAACCTGGGTCCCAGGTCCCTGATAACTTCTTCTGTGCTCAGTGGATTGCCACCTATTTGGTAGCTAGGGGGTAACTTTGTTTTTCCCAAGGGTATGACTATGCATTTTTGGCATTTAACTTAGGTCGTGGCTCTTGGCACCAGTTATCCGCTTCTGTGAGACCTTCTGAAGGATATCTGTGTCAGATGTGTTTTCTATCATGGCGCCTAGCTTGCAGTCATCATCTGCAAACTTTGTCAGCCATAACCCTCCTGTGTTTGTTTGTACTGAAAAGTAGATGCTAAACAAGAGTGGGCCCAGGACTGATACCTTTTGTGGGACACCACTTGTGACAGGCTTTTGAGTCTGGACATGGCGCCAGCAAATCTCTGACTCCTGGTGGGTTCTGTCACTCAGTTAGTTTGGTAAACCCATCTTGTGATGTGGCTGGCTGACATTTAAGCTGATGAGTTTTTCAAATGATACCCGAAAGTGGGGTATTGTATCAAGGCCTTAGCCAGATCGGTAGGCTGTATGACTGCCTTCGCTCCTCATCAATGGCTTTTGGTGACTGTTTCGAAAAGTCAATCCAAGTTTAAAAGGCATGATCTGCCTTTTGACAAAGTTTTTCAAACTGGGCTGGATCCAAAGTCTGCAAATTCCCTATGTCTTTATTTATGAGGTCCATTATGATCCTCTCCATGGCTTTGCAGATAAGGCTTGTCAAGCTAATAACCGGGCGGTAATTTCCAGGAGGTCGGGTGGAGGCACCGCTTTGTGAAGTGGTACCACAGTTGCAGTCGCCACTCCCTGGTGCAATGTATCCAGAGGTAAGACTTTGATTAAACAGCTGTCCTAGCTGTAGGGTTTAGTTCCTCATTGAGTTCATGGAGCACACAGTCAGGGACACCATCAGGTCCCATGGATGCTGTGTTTTTGTGGTTTTTCTTTGAGAGAGCAGCTGATTTCTCACTTGGGCGCTGGAGATGTTTGGGGGCTGCAATCGCTTGGGTATAGATATCTCTCCTTTTGGGAGTTTGCACTCGAACCTGTCAGCCAGTATGTTGGCAATGTCTGTAGGATCAGTAATCTTCACATCATTTTGAACTAGCTCTGAGCATATCTTAGGGAGTTTCCTCCCAGGTTTCTAACACTTAAGCTAAAAAGAAGGCCTTATGGATTGTCTTTTGAGTCTTTAGCTATTTTTCTCTCAAAATTTGCTTTGGATTGATTTTTTATGAGAGCTCTAGTTTTTACTTATAGTGATCAAGGGTGTCACTTACCTTTTAAGGATTTTGCACTATCTTGTAGTAGCTTCCTCCTTTTGTTGTGAGAGTTTGTTGTAGCATGGCTGGGGTCCACCAGACTGGACCAGCCTTGCCTTTGGTACAAAGAGTCTTTTGTTTTGTTTGGGATTGCCTTATCCATGCAGTCCTGCAGGTGCTGGTAAAGGCATTTGTGAAAGTGATTCAGCTGGCTTGAGTACTGTTTTCCCGCCGGCTCGGGGGCCTTAAAGGAGACCACACTAGTCTTTAGAAGTGTGAAGCTCGGGGCACTTTTGAGAAGTTCTTTACTGTGGTCTGTTTTATTTCAGGTGGGGGTGGGATGAGGACCTCCAGCGAGGATTAGTTTTGTGGTCTGATCTCACCAGTGAGGTACACCTCGGTGTTGAACATTGTGTAATGCTCCCATGTTCGTGATGATGAGATCAAGTATGTTATCTCCTCTTGTGGGGATGGTGACTAGTTGTTCCATGGCATTTGAGTTTATGAATTCAGGAGGAACTTTGGGCTAGGGTGTTTGGGCTTGAGTAGTGTTCCCAGTCAATATTAGGAGTAATTGAAGTCACCTAGTATGATGGTGTTTGGTGAGTACATTTATCCCCTCTAGTGTTTTCAGGAAGGCCATGTGAGGTTCCTGAGTTTGTGAGGAGTGGCCTGTAACATGCTACAATTTGCAGAGCAGTCTTGCCTATGGTTAGTGATGCACCTGGATGGTCTCCGATGCATCGTGCGTTGCCACCAGTCTTGGAGGATGTGGGTGTCCTTGATGAATATGGATACTGCCCCTCCTTTCTTGGTATTGTCCGGATTTTGGGGCGTGGAGCATGATATGAGGTAAAAACCTGGTAGCGCTGGGGTGCTCTCAGGAGCCGTGAACCAGGTTTCTGTCACAGCACAGACATCGATGTTCTCCATACTGAGAAGGGCCTCGAGTGCATGCATTTTGAGATTTAGACTTCTGGCATTGAGCAGCATTACCCTTAGTTTTTTCCTTTTTGTGTTCTAGGGTGGTAGGTTTAGAATTTGGAGCCTTTGCCTAAAAGGCACTATGGGGGTGGCAAGAGCCTTTGCTTAATATCCAGAATCCCAGGGTGACAGGTGCAAGCAGGTCCCTCATGGAAACAGCGTGGCTTGTCAGCATGTCATCCCAGGCAGACAGACACTGGATCCCTTGAATGACACCAGTGTTTAAGCCAATTGTTAAGAAGCTGATCATCTTATCTCTGTATTTGTGGCATCCCATTCTTGGTGAAGGTAGGATACTGCGCCCAAGGTCAGGGTCATATTCTGCCTGGGCTACATAATCAGAGAGCTCCTCGATGTCTCTTTTCATGCCTGAGTCCAAGGAGGTAATGTCGTCTCAGGTCAAGCATCCCACACCAAGCGTGGACAATGATCTGAGTCATATTTGTACCTGCTGTTGAGAGACCTGAGTGCTTTATGCGTTATGTGGCGGATTCTAGCGCCTCGGACAGGCAGCTTAATACTGTGAGCCTTCTCCTTACTCAGTCTGGTGGCGGGACTGATCAGTGTGTCTGACTATGGGTCACCAATGACTAGTGTGTCTGGCATTGTGTTTGGCCTTAAGGGCTGTGACTGTTTGACACTCTGACTGTAAGAGGTCTATGTGTTGCAGGTGTTGTGTTCTGAGGTGGTGGTTGTTTGGGTGTCTGCTTTGGTGGCCTCTGCTGTTTTGGTAGATTTTGATCAGAGCTCCGAGTATGTCTTTGTGTGTTTATGTGTATGATTTGAGGTTGTAATATGGTACTATGTGAGACTGGGTCTATAAGTGTGTGTGGTAACCTTCTCCCTCCTGACTGGTCTTGCCAGTCCTATGTTGAAGAGCTCAGCCTCCAGTTTGGCCGTGATAGTTGCATCTCTCGCATGTATTTGTGTGTGTTTTGTGGGAGGGAGGGAGAGAGGGTTGTCTGTGTACGATGAGGCAGATTGTAACATTGCCTCAATATTCCCAGGTTCACCAGCTTGAGCAGGGAGAGGACACTAGCAACTGATCCTGGACATGCTAGAAGGAGTAGACAAAAAAAACTTTAAAAAGAGATTCAGGGGATGTGGGTGACCTAAATGAAATGGGTTTGGCCTTTTTGGGGTACTATCTATAACAAGAGTGCTGTATCAAGGTGATAAGTACTGGAGGAGCAAGTGATATGTTTTTCAGATAGAGTATAGTCTACTTGGAGTCAAGTAGAGATGATTTTTTTAGTTATAGGATACGCTGATTAGATCAGTAGTATAGTTCGAGGAAGGTAGTTTTAAGGGAAATTTTGAAGAGTGGAATTTAGATGGCCCAAATAGTTTAAACTTTGCTGGCAACTCCGCGCTTAAATGTTTAATCTACAAGGCAGCGTATAGCCCAGCGTGCTTATAACTGAGGGGCTGAAAAGACAATTTACATTGGTGAAAGCCCCAAAAGCGACCAATGGGCTACTAGTTACTGGCTGAAACCTTACCTAGATCAGGCAGAAAGGCCGCATCCAGTGCTACCCACTCCCACTGGTTAGCAAAACTTCCTCCTTCCAAATATGGCAGTGATTCAGTATCAGGAACTAAAGACAAAGTCAGGGATCAGCAACTCTGAAACTGGACTATTCTGGATCAGTGAGGCGGCGAAAACAGATAGATGATAGTGTTTTTCTTTTTTTTTTTTTTTTTGTAAAGAAACAGAAAACAGACAGTAAAAGCTAAATGCTGTAAATCGGCTAAGCGCACTTTAGTGTGTAGCCTACAGAAACAATTTGCAACAAATAGAAACTTTAGGAGTGCAATAAACAATGTTACAATGCAAAGTTTGACTTAAGTAGGCGTAAATCAGGCAAAAAACAGTAGATCAGTGGCTTAAAAATGCAGTAAGCTAAGCAAATACAGTTGGAAAGCCACAAATAATACTTTTATCAGGTAGGAGGTCACTCTTTTAGCCTTCTGCTGCTTGGGAACTCTCACACCCGCAGGCCACCACGCCGGATGCTGTGCTGAGTTGGTACTGGGGCTGGGCGTAAAAGCCACAGCGTTATAGCTGGCGCCAGTTTTATAACAGGGGGCTGAAAAGAGCTCTCACCTAATTGGCCCAAAAGCGACCAATGGGCTACTAGTTACTGGCTGAAACACACCAGATCAGGCACGAAAAGGCAGCTCTTCAGTGCTACCCACTCCCACTGGTTAGCAAAGAAACTTCCCTCCTTCCAAATATGGCAGTGATTCAGTATCAGGAACTAAAGACAAAGTCAGGGATCAACAACTCTGAAACTGGACTATTCTACAATTCAGTAGGCCGGAAAACAAGAGGTAGTGCTTTTCTATTTTTTTTTTTTTTTTTTGTAAAGAAACAGAAAACAGACAGTAAAAGCTTTAAATGCTGTAAATCGGCTAGCCGCACTTTAGTGTGTAGCCTACAGAAACAATTTGCAACAAATAGAAACTTTAAAGTGCAATAAACAATGTTACAATGCAAAAGTTTGACTTAAGTAGCTGTAAATCAGGCAAAAAACAGTAGATCAGGCTTAAAAAATGCAGTCGGCTAAGCTTAAATACAGTTGGAAAGCCACAAATAATACTTTATATCAGGGGTAGAAGGTCACTCTTTTTAGCACTTCTGCTGCTTGGAACTCTGCAGGCCACCTTCAGCGGATACTGTGCTGAGTTGGTACAAGCTGGAAAAAGCAGCAGCGGCGTATGATTGCATCTTTAATAGTACAGGTCTTGGCTGTTTCTCATGGTCAGGTTTGAAAACATGCACATTATGTGCCACTTTCATTTAACAAATCCTGCTGTGGAATACCTGTCCGGTTGCTTATTTATTGCTTTCATAAAATTAATACAGTCTGTTCCTTCCAGTGTCCCAGGTATAGAAAAAATTTCAAGATTTTCTTATTGTGCTCCATCTTCTTAATTGTAAGATTTTTTTGAAACAGCTTCACTCAAGAAGTCTCTTACTCAGCTGAGCTTTCTTCAGTTCATTCTTTGATTTTTGCAGTTTTATCCGATCATCTGAATAACTCAGTTAATGCTTCTTCTGTTTTTTTTTCCAGCCTTTTTATATTTGAAGGTGATATATTTTCAGGTTTTCATTTTTAATCGCTTCTAAGCACATTAGATTTATTTTTATTTTTATTTTACATTTGTTAACCGGGCTAGTCTAGCTGGAGAAAATTCCATTTTCAGTAGAGGCCGGGAGAAAAGCTCCACAGAAATTAGTACATAGAGACAAAAAATATTAGTATGCATGTTAATGAAACATTAATAACAAATTGAACAATTTAAGATTGTTACTAAGCAAGTATTAATTTGTATCATACATATTTACAAGAAAATAAGAAGCTATATGTGTTAAAGATTAAAGGTGCATGAATTAATTACTTCCTGTCACAGTTACAGACTAGGGAAAAAGATGTTAAATTTTATACAGAAGGCAGAGATACATGAGGAATATGGATACAGGGAGAGTAGGTAAAAGAAAAGAGTGTAAAGAATAAGTGGGAAAATCGAATATAAAATAAATAAAAGGGAGTTATATTATTAAAAGTATTAAGTTAGGAGAGTAATAGGCAATGAAGCAAGTTAGTAGACAGTGTGAGAGGAAGGGAAGAATGCCTAGTGGAGAAGTAGAGTCAGAGAAGAGGTAGTTATAGTAAAGTTAAAGTATTGGAAATCAGGTTAATCAGGTTTGCTACAGGAGCAGAGCCAGTGATTTTGGAGAGTGGAGTTTAATATTTTTGTTTGAAGAGTGGTAGTGATGTAATTTTGTTATGTCAGCTAGGTAACTTAGATTCCATTTTGAACCTACAGAATTGGTAAAGGGAGTCACCAGCAGTGTTGTTTGATTTTATGGAACTAGCCAGTAACTTTGTAGATGAGCCGGAGAGAGTTGAGATTATTATAGGGGATTATGAGTTGAGAGAGTATAGGGGTGTTGTTTGGATGGTTGGTACAGTATCTTGTGGGCAATGGTAAGTTGGTGGATTGCAAGATAGTTCTGATACTCTAGCTGTGCCTAGTTGCTTCAAGCACATTACAGTGATGAGTTCTGAAGGTGTTACCTTGTGGCGGGCCGGGCAACATGTTATTGTAGCCAGCAAGGTACGTTGGACAGTTTGTTTAGGTTAACTCTTTTCTTGAGGTTGAGTGAAGATGGGTGAAGCACTAAAGAAGAGTAGAAATAAAGAGATGGGAGATGAGTAATCCTAGTTCCTGGTGGTAAGATGGAGTAAGAACGGTCTGGATTCGGATATAGGGATCCTATTTTTCTTGTTGACTTGTTTTATGGAGTTGTTTCTATGTGTTGGTTGAAAGAGAGATTATTATCAATGGTAATATGCCAGCAATTTAGTGGTAGAGTCAAGGTGAAATGACAGTGGCAACTGTTGGAGTAGATAGAGAAGTTTACAGGGGGATGTCCTAGAAGTTTAGGTGTGAAAAGGAGCAGTTTAGTTTTTAGCATTTAATAAGAAGAGGAATCGGCTGGAGAATTCATGTTTCTTATGGTATTGAAGACATTTTGAGTAGAGGAGATAAGCTCTGGGGTGGAGGGTTCTGCAGTGCAGATGAGTGTAGAATCATCATTGCATATTGAGATGCAGGCTGCTTCTTGAGGGGATTATAGTATGAAGATCATTCAATGAAGAGAGAGAAAAGAGAAGTGGGCCAAGAATTGAGCTCTTGTGGAACTCAATAGAAAAACAGGCAAGAGTGATGAAATATGAACTGTCCCAAAGAACTTAGCTTTGTTTTCTATTTGTAAGATAGGAATTAAAACCATTTAATGGCTGAATATCAAAAAGATAGGAGAGTTCAAGAGTATTAATTAATAAGGAGTGGTTGACCATGTCAAATGCTTTGGAGAGGTCAATGGAAGAGGCAGAAGAGAGTAGAGTTATTATTACGGTTTTTGATTAATAGTGTAATACAAAGAAAGCAGGGCAGTAGTAGTACTAAGTGATGAGGTCTAAAACTTCATGTTGAGAGTTTGCTATTATGTTGTGAAGAGAGAGATGTTGTACAAGTTGATGGTGTAGCAAGAACATTTCTCCATGATCTTGGCTAAAGGTGAGAGAGGAGAGCAATTTGATTATAGTTTGGTATTCTGGGGGTTTCCACCTTTTGTAGTGGGATAATGCTTGAGAGCTTCAGATATTAAGGATGTTTCCTTCTTTGATTATTCTATTTATGAGGATAGATATAGGATAAATAGCGCCAGCAGAAAAGTGAGGGTTCATCATGGAGGGGTGCAGGGTTTGGTTGTGCAGGAATCTATATATACAAGATGTGGGAACAGGTTATGAGAGAAATTTAAGAGGTGGGGTTTCTTGGAGTTGTTGGTGGGTTTAAGTTGTTACAGCGTTTGGTTGTTTTAGCTAGAGCTTGGATAGTTTCAGTGAAGAAGGGAATTGAGCATCTACAGTTTGCTGAGGGGTATCAAGGGTCCAGCGTGTAGGGAAGGTGTTTTCTGAAGTACCTGGGAGAGGAAATGCGTGACAGAGACTGAAAGAGTTTAGAATTAATGACATGGGTCTGTTTGGGGTTCAAGTAAAATTTCTTTTTATCAGATATTATTGACTTTTGTTGAATTTCTGAGCTGGTAGGAAGTTTAGGGATACAGTTATTTCTGTAGGATTCTCCATGAGGCCCAGACTTTATTTCTGGTGAATAGGGTTTTGGTGTGTCATGGGAGGCCAGGGGCAGTATTAGATTTTCATTCCCTGTGATGGGTTTCAGGAGCATGTAAGTCAAGAGAATGGATGAAGATTTTGTTGAAGTATGGTATTGCATTTTCAAGAGGAAGTGTTTTAAGGGATTCAGTTGCATGCACTAGGTTCAGCCTGAAATAGATCGGGATTAAAATGTTTTGATTAATTAACGATAAAGTGGGTGGGTTTACACAATCCATTTTCCTAATTATAGATATAAGAGTAGTCACTGATATCATCTGGCGGTTTCCTGATTGTAGTTATCTTTGCTTCTATTTATAGAGTATCAGTCTAAAATGCTTTCTCTATTCTATGTTTGGTATTTAATGGTGAAGATTGATGGTTTGGATGAAGCTGTGCAGAGTTGATACTGAGGAAGAAGGTTTTCCAGTATTAATGTTATTCAATCTATGTTTGAGTCACCTAGTATAACAGTTTCTTGGGGATATGTAGTAGTTATCCAACTAAGATAATTTTCAGGATTAGTATGTGTCACCAGGTGGAGTACATACAGATAACCATAAAGGATTTTGGAATTCAACTGGAGTTTTGTAATGATTGCTTTAACACTATCTTGGAATGAGGAGAGGCAGGAAGGGTAGTTATATTCAGATGATTTTTAAAAGGTGCAACTCCACCACCTTTGCGGTTTGGACGGTCGGAGTCTGATTATATTGTAGCCTTGAGGAATGATCTCCAAGTATCTTTGGTGGATGGTTTAAGCCATCTCCTTGAGGGCAGAAGATATCAAATGAGTGTATATGAAGGAGGGCATGCAAGGTGGGAGTATTTTGTTGTTTATACTTTGGGTATTAAGATGTCCTATTAGGAAGCTATTATATCCAAGTTTTGACCTTATTGACACTAGATATTTTTTAGATGTATTTTTCCTCTAGATTACTGAAAGCATTCTCATGTAACAAATTTGAATCTTGAACTGCTGTTTTGCTGAATAACTGCAGGTGTCTCTTCTCAGTTTGTGTTTTCTCTTTTACCTTTTGTAGTTGATTTTCTTTCAGGTGCTCTAAATTTCTATTTTGTTGGCATCCAGACAGCGTACTTACTAGCCAGTATCTGAATTTTACTCAGGCTTGCAGAATTGGTACCTCTAAAGTCTCAGTTTCTTTTTACATACTTGGAGAGCTGAAATTAACCCGTTGATCATTGTGGAAGTCTGGCATAGTTTTTTTTGAACACATACTTTTTTACCTCGGTGGTTTCAAAGTTTACCTGTAACCAAGCTGTTATTCTGCCTGTGTTTTTTTTTCCAGAACATAACAAAGGATAAAGAATT
>NW_025054305.1:0-8031 GCF_019279795.1 Protopterus annectens
AAAGGGCTCTTACGGACAGGGCTTGGATATGCAAATTACCTCACTTGCAGCAAGGCATGCAAATGAGGTAATTTGCGATCCAGGAAGCACAAACCTGTCCGTGTAAGAGCCGTTATCTGCAGAAATGTACTCAGTTGACAAGTGAGTATCATTCTGCAAATAACAAATGGAGCCTTGTCAGCTCAAATAAAGGTTGCATATGTTCCAGGAAGCATGCCAATGGCCAATTTGTGGCCACTGGCTACATGCAAAATTAAAATAAAAATGTTTTGTTTTTTTCCGGCGATCGCCGATGTTTAAATGTAGTGCAGCGCCGCGCAAATGGGCTGCGCTGTAAAAAAACAAAAATAAAAATTTAAAACCCATGAATTTACAATGTAAGGGAATAGCAGGCTGAAAACAACATGGTCACCGACTAGGGGTTGCTAAGGGAGGAAGCTCAGTGTAAGACATGTAACTAAGCATTAGTAGGCAATCCTATGTAAATGAGTGTTAGGATAGTGACTTGCACTTTTACATAGCAAATGAGCACAATCCCTGGAGTGAAGGAATAGGATAAGGGGGAGTAACAGAGTAAGAGGTAGGTGACACCACAGGGGGGTATGTATGAAAGAAATGCAGCTCAGTGGAGCAGAGTGGCATGTGAAAGCTGTCGGTCACACATCATGGAATGAGGTGTGTCAAGAAGTAGACATGAGAAAACCAAGAAATGGAAGGTGTACACTGTGGATAACACCAAAGTTTCTTGCTGGCTGTGCATGCAAGCGTGTGCGCGCATGGAGGCCCGAGTAAGATAGGGTGTGCGCGTGTAAGTGCACACGTTTAAGCTGCAGTAAGCATGTAGAAGCTTGTTTAAAGACCTGTTAGCTCATTTGCGCTGGTGTACGCGTGTTTAAACCCAAATAAGCAAGTTTTAGTCCATCTAAGCATGTGTGTGTGTGTGTGTGTGTTAACTGCTGTGAGCGTGTTTGCGCATCGCCCCCCCCCTGAGGAAACAGAAAGGAAAAAGGGAGCAGAAGACATTGTAGGAAGCTATCAGGGAATACTAGCAGAGGTAACAGGTGAAAACAATCAGAAGCAGGCAATTACACAGGCAGAACAGTAGCCCAGCCCAGCACTTAAAACTCTGCAAACAACAGTGCAGTATGTTTCTCTCAAGAGACACTGCAACACTGGAGTAAGCTATTACAAGTGAAAACTGAAAAAGCCTCACTCAGACAAAAAATGCTAGGGGCTGCCATAGCTGTTATAAGGTGACATATGCAACATGCTGAGGGTGGTGACAATGCAAATGCTGCCAGACAACCCACAGTGAGGAGACAGAGAAGAGTGTACAGGCCCAGGGTCACCTACCAGGGGTTACATGAGCTGGAGATAGTGGAGCGCTATAGAGTGGACAGAGACCTCCTGCAGCAAATTGTTGAGCTGTGCAGGCCATGCCTCACACACAGAACCAACAGAGGGGAACCCATCCCAGTGGAAACCAAGGTATGTGTTGGCCTAAGAATACTAGCAACAGGTACCTTCCAGAGACCAACTGGTGATATGATGGGGATATCACAGGCATCAGCATCCAGGGTACTGCACCAGTTCCTGGATGCCATGTCAGCACATGTCGGTGATCATGTATATTTCCCCCAAATTTCCCCGTGAGGTATTGGCCAGCAATATCGTCTCTTCCAGCAAATAGCGGAATACCCTGAGGTAGTGGGTGCAATAGACTGAAACCATACACATCAAAGCACCAGCCGGTGAGCGGGTAGGGCCTACATTAACGCAAGGGCTTCCTCCATCAACTGCCAGGTCATGTGTGATGCCCATTGCATAATAATGAATGTGTGTGCTGGCTGCCCTGGAAGCTACCATGATTCCCATATCTGGCATCTGACAGCTGTACCAGACATTTGCCAATGGGGACATCCCACATGGTCACCTACTGGGGATGCTGGCTATGCACTGGAGCCGTGGCTGATGACACCCATCAGAACACACACACCTGAACAGGAACGCCATAATGAGGCACATGCACAAACACGTAATGTAATAGAGCGTGTGTTTGGGCTGCTCAAGTCACGGTTCCAGTGCCTGGACACATCTGGTGAAGCCTTGCAGTACTCACCAACTACATGTACCCACATTGTCATGGTATGTGCTATGCTACATAATATGATCCTGTGAATACAGCTGCAACAGGACTAGCATGGGGCAGGGGCAAACAGCCCCCCACCATTGCCAAGGCCATCACAGACAGAGCGTGACTCGGAGGGGGAACAACCTGAGCCTGCCCCAGTAGGCAGAAGGAGGCGTGCCCAGTATGCCTTGGCCTTGGCAAAGAGGCAACACATAGCACATACACTGGCTCAGTAGGAACCCTGGAAATGATACCTCTTTTGACTCAAAATATAGAAAAAGGGATGCCTAAGTTGACACAACCTGCTTTCAAACATGTACAGGGAGTGTAGTATGTGCATCTACATAGACAGTCCTGCAGCACCACCTGAGGCATGGTTGCCATGTGTTAAGCAATCTAACACCATGTAGTATATGCAAACTTGATGACCCTGACTAACATCCTACCCTCACCAAGCATGATGCCACAATATGAAGACAAGATGATCAATTACAACAATTGGCTTAAGTATTGTTGTTAGTCAAAGGGGATCCAATGCCTGTCAGCCTGGGATGACATGCTGAGCAAGACATGATGCTCCATCCACTAGGGATGGCTTGCACCTATCACCCCTGGCCTTTTGGATACTGGCAAAGGCTGTTTTCACCCCATAGTGCCTTGAATAGGTAAGGCTCAAAACACAAACCCACCTCCATAGGTATCACAAGGGATAAGAAACTAGAAGTAATGCTACCCAATGCCAGAAGTCTAAACTGCAAGATGCATGCAGTCCAAACTCCCCTCAGCATGGAGAATGTTGATATCTGTGCAGTAACAGAAACCTGGTTCAAGGCTCACAAGAGCACCCTAACACTACCAGGTTATACCTCATACCATGCTTACAGCCCTAAAACATGGAACAAACTACAAAAGGAGGGTGACTATCAATAATTGTCAAGGATAACCACACCCCAGGTTGGTGCCACAGCAAGAAAGCAGGACTATCCATGGCAAGTAACAGTGGATAAAACTGTCTCCCAGTTTGTAGCCTGCTACAGACCACCCTCCTAAATCCAGGAACCACACTTGGCCTACATGAGAACACATGAAAATATGAAGGTCTCTCCAAACAACATTATATTGGGTGACTGCAACTACCCAAACATAGACTGGGAGCATTATTCTAGCTCCAACACCCTAGCAAAGGTTCCTAGAATTCATAAACCAAAAAGCTATGGAACAACTTACCACTCCCACAAGAGGGTAAGCATACTGGATGATAATCACCAACATGGGTACTCTATGCCCAAGACGAGAAGTGTATCCCTCACTGGTAAGATCAGACCATAGAGTAATCTCACTGGATATTCACATCTCGACCCCAGTCCCCGGCCAGAAAACCACAGTGAAAAACATGTAAGGGAAATTTTGCACTCCTCAAAACTGAGGTGGAATCCATTAAAGCCCTTGTTCCTGTGGAAAATATGGCCCAGACCTCAGAACCCTTTATAAATGCATTCTATGAACACCTTCAGGAATGCATGGATTATGCAATCCCAAATAAAACCAAGACCCAATCCTCCAAACGCAGGCATCCGGCCTGGTGGACCCCAGCCATTACCAAACCATGCAAGAAGGAGGAAGCTACTACATGATAGAGCAAAACCCACAAAGGGAAGTCATCTCTGATCAGTATTATGACAAAAAACTATGGCCACACATAAAATCCTCTAAGGCCAGATACAAGATAAAAATTGCACAGGACACTAAGGATAATCACAAGGCTTTCTTAACTGATGGTAGGAACCTGGGTGGGAATTCCAGATATGCTCAGAAATTTGTCCAAAATGACAAACAATACACCAAACCCACACATTGCCAACATCCAACCTGACAGGTTCAGTGCAAATCCCCCCCCCCCCCCAAAAGGCCAAAAAACTATCCCAGCAGAATGATGGCCCCCTGACATTGCAGATACTCCGGTAACAGCCAGCTCTCCAAAGCAAAACACACAGCATCAATGGGACCAGATGGTGTCCTGGGCTGTGTCCAACATGAACTCCAAGAAGAATTGAACACCAAATAAAACTACTGCTCAATCTCAGCCTTACCACAGGATATGTACCCAAAGAGCAGTGTACAGCAACAGTGGTCCCTCTCCACAAAGGTGGTGACTGAATGGATACTGCAAACTATCACCCCAGAATCCTGACTAGCTTGGTCTGCAAAGCTATGGAAAGGATCATCATGGACCTCAGAAATAAAGATATTGGGGACCTACAGACACTGGACCCTACCCAGTGTGACTTTCTTAAGGGCAGATCCTGCCCCTTAAACCTGATTGTATGGAAGGCAAAAGCCTTCCATACAATACCCCACTTGTTCATTATAGATAAGCTCACCAGCTTAAATATAAACCCCTATGTCAGTAGATGGGTTGCAAACCAGCTCAAGGACAGAACTGACATGGTCAGAAATGCTGCAGCCATGTCAGACTCCAAACCAGCTACAACTGGCATCCCACAAGGCTCAGTCCTGGGACCTCCTTTGTTGGTATATATTTCTCAGAGGTACAGGCCAACATGGAAGGACTGTGTCTGAACAAGTTTGCAGATGACTACAAACTGGGCACCATATCTGACCCTCCAGCTGACACAAGCATCCTACAAAAGGGCCTCATAGAAACAGACAACTGGTGCCAGAGCCATGTCATCAAGCTAAATGCAGAAAAAGTGTATAGTCATCCCCTTTGGAAAAACAGTAAGTGCCCACCAATTACCACATAGGTGTTAACCCATTAAGTACTTTAGAAGTAATAAGAGACCTGGGGACACAAGTTGATAGAAATCTTGCATTTGACAACCATGTGGCCGTAGTGGTTAGAGAAACATTTCATATACCCACGTAATCATGAAGGTATTCACATCTAGATCAGGGGAGGTCATCGTGCCTCTTCAGTCATCCTTCATCAGGCTCACAATTGAGTACAATGGCCCTTGTGGGATGTACCTTAGAAGACACCTCCAGCAACTGGAAAGACCCAAAAGTACCTCACCAGGAGGATCAAAGGGCTGTAACAGATGCCATGTGTTGCCTGATTAAACAAACTGCAGCTCCACACAGTGGCATACTGCCTGCCCAGAGGCGATCTGTGCCTGATATATAAAGCCATGTCCAAACTGGAATCAATGCACATGCTGCACCTTGTAAAATCTGAATGCCATTGAGCTATGCACATAAGAGACCTGAACCTCATCACTGACATAAATAGGACATGCTGTAGTGATTGATCCATAACCCAGAAGCTCCCTCCACTCTTGAGTAAACTCCAAGTCCAGGTTAGTCAGAGAGTCCCTCATTGACTCTCTTCAAGAGGAATCTTGATGAGTGGATGGGAGATTGTAGGTTTACCCTGGGTATCACTTTTATGTCACGGTTAGACAGAGGCACAGTATACTAACCTTGAAAAATGTCATGGCAAACTCCAGTTAAAATGTGTGTTGAAGGACAAACACACCTCTGACTAGGATTAGAAATGGCCTAGGGCACATAGCCTGTGTTTTTCAATGTCCACCCAAATTGAACACACTGCTAATGTTGGACAAGCCTGGTTTAAGTAGGCCATAGCTGAACAAAATGCAACATGGTCATATTTGCACAACTGGCCCTTAACCAGTCTGATGTGCTCAGTATGAATATTTAAAGCAGTGATAGGACTGAAACCCAAGGGTACTGTCCACCACAGTAAAGGACTGAACCAGTACACTATACAATATTACAGTGTTTGGTCAGTATGAAAGAATGTTGACAAGTATGCAAACTATCCCATGGAAACCCTGCAGGCACAGCATAATCCCTGTTGGGTTCAGACACAAAGCAGTTGGGCAGTAAGAACACAACATGACCTTTCCCAAAACACAACTATAAATGTCAAATATTGTTCAAGTTCACACACAACCACAAATGTGGTGGACCTCAGATCTCAACATATGGAAAGGTCACACTGGGCATGCTCACACACTTTGATAAATGAGACATATGTCAGGCAACAAACCATGGAAAGCCTGAACTGGGCATGCTCACACACTTAGGCCATGTCTCAGTATAGCAGTTGGCCACACATATCTGGCATTTGTATGTGTTAAGCCAGGAACCTCCCCAAAAAGCAATCTGCCCAGTGCACACAGTTAAATGACAACAGAGACATAAGTAATATAGTGGAACCCTCTCATATTCAAACATTTCCAAGATACACAAGTTGTTCATAGAAACAGGAAAGCTATAATAAAGACCTGCAAACATTTTTCAGCAACAAATTTTGTGCATAAAAACATAAACATATGGGTGTAGAGGTCAATACTAGGCTGTTTCCCCTGGGGAATACATAAGCCTAGCCAGAGTGTATTTGGCATCTGCCCCCCCAGTACAGTAGCCTACTGTGCCTCTGTAAATAGGTCACAGAAGGCCCCTTTTTAATATTGTGTGCCTCGTCAAGGGGACACAGTGGAGATCCCAGGGTTAAATTTTGCAATGTCACATCCATGTGGCTGGATTTTGGAAGAGGGTTGGCGAGGGGCTATGTCTAACAAAATTTGGGGTTCAATTCCAGACTGAGGGGGGCCTTATCTGCAGTGTCTGGCAATTTCACTGTCAAAACTTGCAAGTGATGATTGAGGATTGAAGTGTCTTGCCAATACTGTTCAAAATGTCCTCCTCTGTGGAATTGCTCTGTAAGTATTAGCTCCTCCTTCTGTTGTGCATTTTTATATCTGGTTAAAAGACAGGTCTCCTGTTGTGGAGGAGTCTTGGTTTTTTTTGGGATAGCATGATAATGCAAACCTTGGGTGCTCATAGAATGCATTTGTAAAGGGTTCTGAGATTTGGGTATAATCCTCCAGCATGGGGCCTTTGAAATATTCCACCCCAGTCTTCACAAGTGCAAAGTCTGCTTTTTAGAAATACTTTGTTTGCAGTGATTTCCTTTTGGGGTGGGGGTGGGGTATGGAGTCCAGGAAAGTTGGTTATGTCAGATATTAACAATGGTGGTCTACCTCTGGTGTGGAACATAGAGTCCCCATGTTGTGATGGTCAGGTCCCAAAATGTATTCCCCTTGTGGCTGTGGTGGCTGGTTCTGCCATAGCACATGGATTCCCAAAATTTTATGTGTAGGGTGATGTTGTTGAGGCCTGAGTAGTTCCCCCCTCAATATTCCTGTTAAGTTAACCACTGTAATGGGATGTGAACACCTTATATCCTACACTGTTGGAAGCCAAGTGGGTTCCTGGATATGGGGGGTGGTCTGAACTACACACCAAACCAAAAGTCAGTTTTGCACAATGCTAGTTGTATATGTATGGCCTGTCATGCTTAGTGCAGTGGTAACAACTGGGGGTGTGTGTATCTGTGATGTATATGGATACACCCCTGGTTGTGTTTGTGTTACAAGTCCTGTGGTCAAGAAGCATGGTATAAAACATAACCTGGCAGTGCTGATTTCATATGTGACCCTGAAGTAGTCTGTTAATGCATATATTCTATCCCCATACTGAGGGGTAGTAATAGATGTACATACCTCTTTTAAATAATGATGTCAGCACCCTATAAATACTGCAGGAGAAGAAAACCCAGTAATGCAAAGCACTCTGCTAATGCTCTCTCAAGTGTCATAACAATTTGGTAGGGGTTTAAAACCTGCAAATGCTTGTGTGTGGGTGTTTGGGGGGGGGTGTGCATTTCTTTGAAAGAAAAGGACCTTTGGCAACTGGAAGAACACACTACATGATGGACATTCCTTTTTTGAAAGACTGATGATGTCAGCACCCTATAAGTATAGCAAGAGAAAGAAAACCCCCCAAATAATGTGAATAGTGCTCTCTGCTAATGTGTCTCTCTCAAGTGTCATAACATAGGTAGGTAGGGT
>NW_025054306.1:0-8942 GCF_019279795.1 Protopterus annectens
CCCTCATAAGAAATATCCAACAAATACTGCCCTTAAAAGGATGGTATCATCGAAAAACAAAAGCTTCTTTTCACCAAAACCAAATGGCTAGTTCTAATGAGACCATTTGCCCCAAACTATATTTCCAAACGTGGTTTTAATACTCCATTTGTTGACTCAACTTCTTAACAAATATCCAACAGTTGCTGCCCTTAAAAGGACGGCATCATCAAAAGCAGAGACTTCTTTGGATCAAAATTATACAATTTCTACCAAAAAAAGAAAATAACAGCCTATAAATACCCAGCATAACATCCTCTTCAAACTAGAAATAACATTGAAAATGATGTATCCAATAAAGCCTTGGAACTCAAATCCACCAAACGAAAATGTTGTTTCTCCAAACGCCACCAGCGAGAAAAACGGAAGTATGCTGTAAACAAAACTCGCCCGGACTGCAACTGCAAGGCCAAAGTAAAGGTAGGACCACAAAAAAAAGGGCCAGCAGATTCAAAGAAACAAACATTTATTAAAATAATTACAATGTATAGACCGGTTTCGGTCCAATGACCTTTCTCAATGTAACAAACACTAATCCAAGAGCCTTAAATAAATACATGTGACCAAATTCAAACCCACCAATCAAAAAAGTATTTTGATATTACAATTCAAAAATTAAAGGTATAAACATTATCAAAGCTGGATATAAAATAGACATCAAAATTATATTACAATGTGAACATGCATTATATACACCCAAAAGAATAAAGGTGTGTGTGTATATATATATATATATATATATATATATATATATATATCAAAAACTTTTAATAACAAACATATGAAAAACAAGTTGAAAGTACATGTAAAAGTAAGTGCTCCCATGGGTCCTGCAAAAGTAGTATGGGTACAGTATCATATCATATCCTTTACTTTTGCAGGCCCCATGGTAGCACTGTATACATACTGTATGTTTTCAACTGTCATGGTGTATATATGTTAACATGTCGCTTTTATATAATATATATATATATATATATATATATATATATATATATATACACAAACAACCTTGTGAAGTATAATAAATGCATAACAAAATTAAATATAAAACATCTAATCACATTGTTCATGTACAAATATAATCAACTGATTGTGACTGACTCTGAAGTCAAAGCAATGAGTACAAATTTATTGTATAAAACTAATCGATTGTACATTATGGAGCCACCTAAATATAGGTGTATATATATCACTAATATCATGAAATGAATGTATAAAATTGATGGTATAAACACAGATAGAAAAAAAAAATGACTGGTCAGTATATAGGTTACACGAGGTTAGTGATATATACCCGGGTCTCAGTGTAATCCTCCACACATACGTAAATACTGACACAAGTAAATACATACATACACACACACACACACACACACACACACACACACACACACACACACACACGCACACACACACATTACTCCCAGGCCTACCCCACAAGTCACGCAAAGCAGATTCCCAGTATAATTTTCCATGCTTAGATATAGAAGGCTCACAATGTCATACACCAGCAGCAACCCTGATATGCAGAGAAATACATTTATGTAAATGCAATTACTAAATGCAGACCAAACATCAAGGGAAAAATTCAGTGTCTTGAAAATAAAGGTATTGGTGGAGAGAAGGAACAACAGTCTATACAATAAATAGAATAAATAAGTTGTTCCTAACCCTAGATATCTAACAAAAATGTATACTGCATGTTTTGGATTCACACATCTGAAGTCAAAATCAAACATTTTGGATGAGATAAAATGTAGCCAATGAGCTACTCTGCAATGGCCTGCCATATGCCTAAAACAGAGAGGAGTCAAAAACACAGAAAAAATACAAAATGTACATTTGCTGTAAAAAAATAATTTCAAATTGTGTATCTGTGTTGCTTCAAATAAGTTGGTTCTAGCACGAGGCTCACAGTTACAACACAACATGCGTTGATTTTGCAAGAAGCCAATTATTTCTAATATGTGCATGTTCTCTCTCTCTCTCTCATGCTCAATCTCTGTCTCGCCCTCCTTTCCTCTCACCCTCCCCAGCAAGCAAAATGATTTTTAGAACTAAATTATTAAGAAGGCTTGATTTTTCTTCCATGACTTCTATGTATACATTTCAGTTTGTAGAATCCATTGCCTTTATTCCTACAATTTACAAGTGAACTAAAGTGCAGCGAATGGCCTGCTCAGCGACATTCCAATGTTAAGGTATTTCATTGGGTGATTATAAATGATTACTCAGTAGAGGTATTGCCATATGATGGAACACTAACTAAATATTTCATCTGTATAAGAAGAAAAGTTAATAAATGACTTGTAATACTCACGCAGATCTTTTTTTTTCATTCATGCGTCACTGCTTTACTTGGCATTGGATGATTTCATTATAACTCCATTAGTTTTACGATGTCCCTAAATGTTTCAAAGTCAGTAAGCTAAATGACCAAACTTTCTGAAACAATATTTAATATTAAATCTGTGGGATCGCTACAAACTGTAGCATTGAATTTCCTGAATCTTAAGAAGAGCTAGAATAGCTTTAATGCTGCCTGACTCTAACAGTTCTTAAAGATGAGGGCTGCCATTTTTAATTCTGCATGATAAGTAGTTATGACCATCGTTATAATAAATAGTGACAGGCTCTGGCTTCTCATTCAGTGTGATCTCAAAAGGTGAACAAGCCTGTTATGATATCAAGTCCAACAATATTCTAGAAATGAAATGTGTGCAAATTTGCTAGCCAAACTGTATTTGTGAATTCCCTGAATCAAGAGTAAGGTCATAATATCTAAATTAGTAAAGAACAGAATTTTCAAATGATTTAAAAACTTGGCTCAATATATTCCAAGTATTAGCAGAATCATAACACACTGAAGGACATTTATCAGTCACTTTAGTGTTTTGCTGGATTCCAACCAACAATGCCATATAAAAAAATGCATATTCAGATAGTGATAATTCATAAGAACAGTGTTATTTGTTGAGGAACACATGAAATATTTATGCCATAAATCAAGAAAACCACTTTATCTTGGAGTCCTATGCCCCAGCAGAATAAATACACAGGCATAGCCAATCTGTTCAGATTTTACTGTAACCAGAAATGACATAGAAATAATTCAATTCCTTGTTAGCTTGAAACAAACCATGATTTATTAACAATACATACAATACTCAACATATGTGGCAGTGTGGCAAAACATTCACCTCAAGCATCTAAAGCAACTACTAGCAACGTTAGGACACTACTTACTGTATAACAACCAATCCAAAGAGTAGTATAAGCCACTGCTCACTACACGTACCAGAAGGAAGGATGGGAGGGAGGAAAAGAAGGATTTCCCCTCCTTTACCAGAAGGAAGATAACTTCTGCCCTCTAGAGCACATGTATGCCAAAATGTTTCTCCCTTTCCCTGCTACAGTAACCGTATAACCTTAGGCTTATCAGCTTACCATCACACTACACCAACTCCTTCAAGAAAAGGGACAAATGCACATTAAACTTCCAACCCTGTATCACTCAAATGTATCCCATCCTGTCTTATCTGCAAAATTCCAGTATTCTAGCACTAAAAAACCTAACTGCAGCTCTACCATAGCAATCCCAGGTTTAAGAAATTTCCTGACAGATTCGACTACATTAACACTCATGGCAAACCTCTAAAGCAGTCTTGGAATAATTACTGACTAAATTAAAACTGTTACTGGAAACTTCTGTAATCAACATAAGCTCTTATATAACCCAAGAATGAAGCTACTTGTGTAAAATACCAAAGTCCTCCAAGTAAATTACCAAAATTGAGGGATTTCACACTTCTGAACCTCATCCAACATACCCAGTGATTGACACCACTGCAGATCACTGCCTTTATCAATGAATTTCCGACAATGCTAGATCAAGACCCAGGAATCCTCCTTTAAGCCTCACTGTCAAACATTTTACAGCCAAAAACACGTATGAATGGTCCAGAATGACAACCTTCTCCTACCTGTAAAAGAAAACAACAGTAAATTGACTAAACTTACAACAAAACAGCCCTAAAGCTACCCTTTACTTCCACCCTATCTAATATGGACCTACAAGACATTAGGCAGCTATGCATCAACCCTCCTTATGACCTCAAATGAACTGTTTGTGCAACTAAGTCAGATGCCCTTCTAATCTTAATCGAATGAGTAGAATACCTCTCCCTTGTAATAACCTGGCTCTCTAATTCCCACCTAATCATGTTGACAAACTGCCTTGATACTATTGGCCAACGACCCTCCCACTGAAATACCAAATCCAGCTCTGCACCCATGCCTAGCTTCTTCCAAGCTACTATTCATGCCACAGAGCACAAAATGTCCAACCCTATATCACTGCATGTTGCCTTCAACTAGCCTGATCCTTTTTGCCCTAATTAGCCAAATCACCACTCCTATCTCAGTGATACATGCATCCCACCATCTAAGGTTCTCCAATAACTCCAACTCATCAACCCAGAAAGTGCCTACATACATAACAATAGAAGAATATACGACAAGATGTATCTATCATAACTGATTGATATGTTATAAAAACCCTTCAACAATGCACACTACACATACGCCCCTGGAAGCTCCTCCAACTCATCATTTGACAAGCCAAGACCTCCCTCCCAACCTTCTAACATTTATAAGATCCACCAGTGCTTGGTAAACCCCCGTAGCACCTGAAAACCCTAACTACAGCACTCAACACTGCCAAATGAACCCTAATGGTTCTCATTGCTTCTCCAGGTCTCACATAGAAATTGAAGTATCGGCACTGGCTGCACACACCAAGACCTTTCATTACCAGGCAACCTCCCTAAAATGTCTTAAATTTCACCAGCACTGAACTGTAAACCATCTTTGTTAATCCAGCACAAGAGTGCTGCATTAAACTCCCAGCTACACCTACCCTGCTAGTCACATTTCCCAGGAACTTCCATAATTTTGCTTATATTTCGCCTTTAGGCCGGTGCTCAAAACTTGTGGAACCAAAATGACAGGCTATTAGTTCAAACATTAGAATGCGATGGACCGCACTTTGCTGAGAAAGAAATTAAGTGTAAGACAGTGCAAGATAAACATCTTCAATGAAACCTTGAACCAAGCTCTCAACTTGGCTAATATTTTCACTAAGACTTGCACTACTACTAAATTGTCAGAATGAAAATACCTTTATATTCCACAACTTCCCCTGTTATGGCAGTAGCTCAAATGGGCATCAGTTGCAAGAAGTTAGTATCTTCTTGCACCGCCACACCACAGACTGCCTTATTGTAAAGCATTTCTTACCCTAAAACATGTAGACCTACACACATGCATGCTTCCAACATTTTACTACAAATGGCAGTCAGGTTCATGCTCAGTAGATGAGTACACGTGCAAGTCCTAGATACTTCTTAAAGGTATACATACACACATACAGTGATCTGCATCAATCCCTCTTAAAATATTATTGCCCTTTGGTACAAATAACATTAGAGTTTTAGAGTTAGACATGCATTACTAGACATTAGAATCAAAACACACAATGTTCAGGTATAAGTTTCCGTACTACAGCTACTGCTAGATATGCACCATATCTCATAACATTACAACAGGAATAGACCAAATTTAGCAACAGTGACAGTCTTCAGTGAGCAGTTCTCCTTATCAGGAATGTCTGATTTATCACACAGGAATGGGAATGTCCTCTGAACTTTCTCTCTTAAACAACACCGGATAACCTTTACCTGTGATAAAGAGTCTTCTCTCACAGGTTATGTGCTGCTGTATGGGGCTTGGACATCTGTCTTTTTCCAACTAAAGTCTGTTCCTTGTGATTCCACAATGTGTTCTTGGCTCTGGGCAAATATTATTTACGACACCAATCTGATCATAACCTCAGACGCTTGCATCCTTACGCCTCCGGCCTCCTCAGAATAATGGATTGAGCAGTGTGCTGGTCTTATCATAGTAGGACTCTAAGTACTTTCAACAGATTACATTCACTGATCTGTTGTTCTTGACACATGCTGAAACAAATAATTGACTACTGATTGGTAATGTGGTTCTGGTTTATGTCTCAACAGAAGTCTCTTTGAGCAGGTGAACCAAGATGTTTAGTATCATGAGAATTTGTAATTATTGGCCATTTGGGCACCTTTCCATCTCTCTCAACTTTCTTGATGTGAAAGCCCTTGCATTTGCACTTGTTTCTGTCCTGTAACTTGTCTAGTGGTAGATGTTACAGATTCTTTAGCGAAGAATTAAATTTGTTTATTCATACTCAAAGCACCCCATGTTCAGAACTTGTAAGTACACCAAATAAGCTACTAATTACTATAGCACCAATCTTCCTCATTATTCATAGAGGAAAACAGTTTGTGTACTACTTTTCTCACAGGCGCTAAGAGAAAACAGCTCTGTACTCACTTTCTCACTTATCTAGAGGAAAATAGTTTTTATTCAGGCATGTCCAGGTCAGTTCCCGCCAGTGTTCTCCTCGTCTATCTGATGAATTCAAGGCCCTGAGGCAATGTAGAAATTGCCTCATGTACACAGACAACGCCTCCTACCACTTAACACTCAAGGAACTGTGAGAGATGCACCTATTCACAAACTGGAGGTAAAGCTCTCACCAACCAAGACTGAACCTGACAGTCATGAGGAGTAGAAGGTAAAAACATTTTCACCACACCACACTCATCACATAGTCTCACTACCGCTCACAACCAACATCCACACACATAGAAACTCAAACATTTATGGAGGCTCTCAATAATCACAACAAGCAACAGAGACTTCCAAAGCAGAAAAACACAAGCAACCTCCATCCCCCAACACAACCCAAATGACACATAGCCCACATATATTCAGTGTGCTACCCAACACAGCCAATAAGGCAAAACAACATACCCAACACATTAGTCATAGTGACTCTAGTCAGGCACACCATGTCCCACTCACCAGGCTGTAACAAGCAGAAGGCGCAACGGTTACTGTCAGCTGCCTGTCGGGTGCCAGATCTGCCATTACACCCACGCACCAAGTCACCCACATCAAGTAGAAATACATGGACTCTGTCATTGTCCATGTTGGTGTGAATGACCTGAGAGACTCTCCTGGATTACATGAAAAGAGACATGGAAGAGTTTCCACATCTTGTAGCCCATAGGCAGGTATGACCCTAACTCCTGAGTAGCATTCTGCCATCGCCCAGAACAGATAAATACCGCAGCAGTACAAGGACAAAATGATTGATTTCAACAATTGGCTAAGCTTCTGGTATCATTCACAGCGATCCAGTATCTGTCTGCTTTTGGGATGACATGGTTGACAGACCACGATGCTTGCCACAGATAGCCTGTACCTGTCGCCTCAGGATCCTCGGATACTGGCTAAGGCTTGCTGCCCTAGTGCCTTTTTTGTGTAAGGGTTCAAATGACAAATTCACCAACATAATAGAAACAGATAAGCAAAACTGAGGGTAATGCTACTCAATGCTAGAAGTCTAAATTTCAAAAATGCACTCCACTCGAGGCAATTCCCCTTAAATGGAGAATATTCGTGCAGTGACTGAGACCTGGGTTCAAGGCTCCAGAGAGCACCCCTGCACTACTTCACAGGCTATAACTCATACCACACTTTTCGAAAAATATCTAACCTGGACTCTAAACACCAAAGGTGGGGGTGTGTCTGCTATTAATTAAGGATATCCACATCTCCAGGCTAGTTGCTCAGCATAATGTAACTGAGGTTATCTAAGTGCAACTAACTTTGGCAAATTAAAATCCAAATTGTAGCTGTATAGATCCCCCACCATGCCCCAGGATTCCCACTCTCTTTTCTCTTGATGTACTGGAAAATATTAGGGTTCAATCAAACACCCCATTAATGGAAGACTTCAACTACCCACCACATTAACTGGGAAAAACTACTCATGTACTAACTCTAGTGCAACACTTTCTGGAATTCATAACCCAATGCCCTAGATCAACTTATCCACACCACCAGGGGCAACAATATTCCCAGACTCCAGCTTTCGGCCATCAACATGAGTGACCGGGTGGTGTTCCACACCTGAAGTCAACTCCTCGGTCCAATCCCACCATAAGCTAATCACCCTTTGACATCCACATCCCACCCCACTCTGCATTAAGGGAACCACAGTAAGAAATTCTCCCTCCAAAGCTAACTCTATGCTTCTTAAGAAAGAAGTAGTGATCCTTTATGACACCCATGCAGATGGACAACACAGTTACAACTGCTGAATCCCACACAAGTACGCCTATAAGCACCTACATGAGTGCACATGGATCGTGCTATCCCAAACAGAACCAAGATGCTATCTCCAAAAGGAAGCCAACTGGTGGTCCTCAAGAACAAAACTGTACAACAGAAGGGGAAGAAACTGTTGCAAAAGAGAGAATCCCCATGAGTGAGTATTCCCTGGTCAGCCTCAGTAAGAAGCTGAGATCCCTATAAGATCCCCTCCAAAGAAGCAGGAAAATAAAATTGCCACTAATTCCAAGTGCTGACAACCACAAAGCATTCTATAGCTAAAACAAGAATCCCAATGGCAACACCCAGATCTGCTCTGAGTTACAGCAGACAAAGGCATGAAAATTACAGAACTAACTGATATTGCCAACATCCTGCAGATAGGTTCAGTGTCTCCACCCATCCGGGTTAAAGCGCCCATATCTATACAGGAAAATGCAGACCCCTTGTAATCACAACCACGCAGGTGAAAGCTGCACTCTAAAGCCAAAACACAGCATCCGCGAGACCGACAACATCCCATATTGCGCTTACAATGCCTAATCGTAGGAATGAACTGGCTCCCCACTTAAGCACCATGTTCAATAATAGCCCTCGGCTTCCCCCACAGTTATCCTAAAGGGGGCCACATG
>NW_025054307.1:0-9357 GCF_019279795.1 Protopterus annectens
TTAAAGGTATGCATAGAAAACCAGGTAGCGGCTTCAAGAACAGAATCAGTATCTAAACCCTTGAAAAAAGCACCAGAAGAAGTCACCACTCTAGTAGAATGAGCCTTGACTGAAAAAGGAATACTCTTGCCATGAAAGGTGTAACAAAAGTAAATAGCCTTAGAAATTGAAGAAAAAATAGTTTCCTTGGGTACGGCAATACCCAAACATCTTGAAAAGAAATGAAAAACTGGCAAGATTTACAATTAAGTCTGACCTAAATAAATTCTGAGTTGTTTCTGCACATCCAAAGTATGCAGCACCTACTCACTGTCAGACTGTGGAAAGGGGAGAAAAGTAGGCAAATTAATAGACTGATTAAGGGACAGCTCGCTCATTACCTACCTTAGGGATAAAAAGGAGGGGTTAGTACATAAGGACACCCTGTCATGAAAAATCAAAAAAGAAGGGCAAGTCATAAGGGGCTGCAAGTCAGACAACCATCTGGCAGAAATAAGAGCCAACAACACAATAGTCTTCTATGAACAATGCTTCAAGGAAGCTGAAACAGCAGGTTCAAAAGGAGCCTGAGTTAACTACTCAAAAAAAAAAAAAAAAGATCCCAGTGAGGCAGAACAAGCTTTCTGGGACGTCTAATATTAAGGACACCTTTGAGAAATTGTTTAACTACACATCTAGAAGCTAAAGGGGGAGATAAAGGCATACAAGCAGAGATGGCTAAGAAATGAGCCTTGATAGAAGAATAGGCCAAACCAGCATTGAGCAACTCTCACAAATAAGAGAGAGCCAAAGGAACATCTACAGTACGTGGGTTCAGACTGAGACAAATACAAAATAGAAAACATCTTCTATTTGGATAAGTAGGATTTCCTAGTAGTCGGCTTCCTGGCCTCCTGCAGGATTTGCAGCACATCCTCAGGAAAAAAAGGTGTCTATGAGGAATCAAAATCCTATCACCCGCAATGTCAGCTGAAGCATGGACAGGTGGGGAAGGAAGAGAGATCCTTTGTCTTGTGTGATTAGATCCACCCTGTGAGGTAACTTGTGATGACTGCCTCTGACTAGATGCAGAAGTATAGGGAACCAATGATGTCACGCCAAAAAGGGGGTCAACAACAAGATTTTAGAAGTATCCTGTAGAATCTTGAAAAAGACTTTTGGAATGAAAAGAAGGGAAGGGAATGCATAAACATTCCCTTCCAAGAGAATGAGATGGTATCCACCTTCAATACCAGAGGATCTGGGACTCCGGCATAAACATAAGAAGTTTTCTGTTCAGTGGGGAGGCAAAAAAATCCATTTGAGGAGTACCCCACTCATGAATAATGCCCAGAAACACATCTCTGTGAAGCATCTATTCGTGGGACTGAGTTAAGGATCTGCTCAGATTTTCCCCCATAATGTTCATACTGGAAGTTGTATAAACTGCCTGAAGAGTCACTTGATAATTGAAAGCAAGATCCCACACCAGAAGTGCCAACCAGCAAAGAAGGTAGGATCTTGTTCCTCCCTGTTTGTAGATATACTACATTACTGTAGTATTGTCTGTGAACACCTTGAGAGGCCCTGGAGAGAAGAGAGGATGAAAAGCCTGAAGGGCCAGCAGAATACCTCTCATCTCTTTGACATTGATGTGCCCCGCCCCACTTTTTAGGCAACCAGCCCCCCTGTACCTTTAGGGAGCCAAAAGTCACCCCCCCAACCTAAGTCTGAAGCATCTGTGAAGAATTCCTGAGAGGGAAAAGGGGGATGAAAAAGGATCCCTGGGATCAGAAACAACAGCTGAATCCATCAGTGAAGTTCCTGTCTGAGACAAGGAAGAAGAGGAACTACGGAGTCTAGAGGATGTGCATGTTGAAGCCACACTGACTTCAAAAACCACTAAAACTTTCTCATGTGAAGATTGGTCAGAGGGAGCATTGGAATGATGGATGCCATGAAACCCAGAGCTCCCAGAAAAAATTACCTGGTGGTAATGGAAGCTAGAGAAGAAGAGTGTGAATGAAAGAAACAAATGAAAGTTAAGACCTTTAAAGGGGGCAGGGATGCCATCATAGGCACCGACCGAATGCTGCAAAACAGAAAAACATGATCCTGAGAAGGAGTCAGGGAAGACGTTGTGAAATTTACTGTGAACTCCATGCTCTGAAGAAGGGAAATGGCAAAATTAAGATTCTGCCAAGAGAATCTCTGGAGAGGACACCTGAATTAACAGATATCCTAAGTAAGGAAATATTTGGATCCCTTTAAGTCTGCAAAAAGCAATCACAGGAACAAGGCAGTTGGCGAACACCCTTGGAGCAGTAGAAAGGTCAAAGAGCAAAGCAGAGAGATGAAAATGCCAGGAAGAAACAGAAAAACAAAAACCTCCTGAAAAGAGGATGGACTGGAATATGGAGATAAGCATCTTTGAGATCCAGAGAGAACATATAGGCCTGAGAGAACAGTAGAGGAAAAGAATCTGAAGAGACAACATATGAAAGGAAGACACTTTTAAAAGGTGTTTAGATGAGAGAGGTCTAGAATAGATCTCCAAGTGTTTTCTTTTCTTTGCACTACAAACAGCTGTAGAACCCTTTCCCCTTTGGGTTTCTTGGCACTACAAACAGCTGTAGAACCCTTTCCCCTTTGGGACACAGGCACCTCTTGAATAGTACCGAGTCAAGAGAGTTTGAAGAACCTCTGGGAAAAAGGGAAGCTGTTCCTGTGGAGGTGGGGGAATGTCCATAAAAGAATGGCACGATTTCCACAACATGAAGTACCCCTTATGAATGATCAACAGAAGCCAAGAATCATGAGTGATCTGAAGCCAAGCAGGCAGAGAAAAAGAAAGGTGTTTGGAAAGAAAGGCTTCAGAAACCCTGAAAACTGAGTAGCCTTAGCAGAAGGAGCTCATTTGCCACTCTTCTTGCCTTTAGTAGAAGGGAGGGAGGGAATGTCTAAGGACAAAGGCAGGCTTAGCGGGATAGTTCTTCTGACGTTTAGGCACAGGAGAAACAAAAACATGTTTAAGCTCTTGTAAAGCTTTACTGTTATCTTGAAGGGACTTAAACAAATCAAAAAATTTAGGTTCCAGGGGAGCATCCATAAACTTAGCTTTAATAGCATCAGGTAGAGGCAGGAGCCTAAGACAAGAATATCCCCTCATAACTGAACCTAAAACAGCTGCCGTAGAAGAGGCATCTACTGCATCATAACTACATTTAATAGAATTGCGACTGAATTGAGAGGAAGTCCCTAGCAAGGAAAGAACAGAAGCTTTACCCTCAGACTCAGAAATTCAAAAATAAGTTGACAAGCCTGAGAAAGAAGAGTCAACATATACCTAGACATATGGGTCTGATAATTAATAGCCCTAAACCTAGGGTAGTGGAAGCGTAAACCTTCTTACCCAGCTGTTCCATAGTTCAGCTAACTTTGTCAAACGGCAATAATTTGGGCTAAGGAAGCAACTGAGATGCCTTATCAGAGGCTACAGAGACGACAGAAGGGTCAGAAGCAGTATATTTATACAAAAAAAGAAACAATCCTCAGGCACCCTATAAAACCTATCTGACTTCTTGGGAGCAGGAGGTAAAGAATCAGGAGCATGAGAAGTACTGGAAGAATCATGCAGCCAAAACAGAAGGAATACCGCAGGTTTAGAAGACTTCAAATGTAGCAACTCATAGTACCTCCTATGGTAATTAGGAACCTGAGCACAATCCCACTTAAAAAAAAAAAAAAAATCCATCATCCTAGAGAATGTGTCCCCAAAGGAAATTTCCTCAAAAGGAGCTTCAGGACTAATAGATTCCTCCTGCTCTGAACCACAATCCTAAGTCAGTGATTCGTCATCAGAATCTGACTCAGTCTCTGAAGGATCCTGTTCTCTAGGCCTTTTAAGGGGAATAGAGCACCAAGGAGGAGCAGGAACCGAAACCCCTTGAAGAGGCTTTAAAGACATCAAAGCACAAAACAGCTCCTGAATGAAAGCTTGCCATTCCCTTTTAAAATTCCTAGGAGAAGAAGAAATATGTTTAACCTTCTGTTTCTTTTTTTAAAGGAACCTCCCCTCCAAAAAGTTGAGAAGACTAGATTCAGCCGTCAAGAACAATAGTAGGAACTTCTTCCCAAACTAAAAAATATGAGGAACTCCCCTCGGAAAAAATCAACCATAGTTCCCCCTGAAAGTCTGAGATGGATGCCTGCAAAGTCTCATCAAACATGCTGCCAGTTGGAACCTCATCAGCCTCCAACAGGATCGCAGAAAAGGAATCCAACAACACAGCATGTCAGGCCTCTAGGTTTGCAGCGTAAGATTCTGGTCACACCTTTATCACCTTCTTTCCCAACAGCTGTCCCACAGGGTGGGAGATTCCATCCACTGAATCTCTAGCAAGAAGCCTGAGATGCTGGTTCTCATGATACAAGGAAAGGGAATACAATTTTCTGTGAATGGTTTTCAGAATGAATGCGTGGCAAATGGAATAAGACATATAGTCATGAGATGTTCCTAGACAAAAAGGACACTTATCATGACAATGGGGAATTTGTCTCCCACACAGGTATTTACCCTTCCTGGATGACATTAACCCCAAGGAGCACAAAAAAAACAGAAAAACAAAACAAAAAAGAAACCCCAAAGATGCACTTATCTGCACAGTAAAACAGATGTAGGTAATCACTGGAGAAAATGCATTCAACTGGCAAAACGGATGCAGGCAAAAGGTAAACAGACCGACAGTGAAAAGACGTATTCAGATTGTCGGCAAAGAAGTTCTGTTTATGGTAAGCCTGAATGTCACCTTTATGCTCTACAGTATGCAATAAGCATCTGAGTGAAGTTCAGGCATATCTTTAAATGCAACAGGATGTCTGCGGCATACTGGCCGGATGACAGAGTTCCACAGCAGGGAATCCGAAATGTTGCCCAAGACGTAGCTAGACTCACCCTGAATGCCTCCAGAAACACTGACTCCTCAGAAGAGGGAGGATGGGAGGACGCTCCACCTCTGTCTCAGTATTTCCAAGATGACTCCAAAGGAGACAATGCCTGGTGGAGATCTTGGATCCCTCTTGTCGCATGTCTCTTGCATTCAAATGAGACACTCAGGCACTGTGATGGGTACATAAACACACCAGGAGCTGTAACTGGAACATATACTTAAGGTAACTGACTGATTCATTACTTCAAACACACCTGCATGGTCATCTCCATTCATGCACTCAATAACTTATATGCACATGCTATCTAGCTGCAGTGGCTGACAAGGTACAATACACATAATGATCAACACCTCTCCCTCATCGAAGTCAATGTCTTTGGTTAAGGACTCCATAGGGAAGGCAAAGTGTCTCCTCTTGCACTTTCTCTTGCAATGTACTTCCCCTGCGGAAGGGTCATGGCAAGAATCAGAAGATATAGGGCCCCCCTGGGAGTAGTGGTAGACTGAAGGCCAATTTGGAGGGGCTGCCCTAGGACAGGATGAATAGGCTCAGGGTTCAGAAGAGATGTACACTGGGTGGGACCCGGGGGAGGAGGAGATGTAGCTCTAGCTCTCAAGAAAGTCTTCGCTACTATATGAAAAGCTGATGGATTCGAGGAAACCCTCTCTCAGAGCAGAAGCTGCCTGGGGAAAAGGAGTAGAGTCTAACATTGAGTCAAAGCCTCCAGACAGTATCTGATCTGAGCTGTCAAAGGCCAAAGCTCTAAAAGGAAGGGACAGATCTGACAAAGTTAGACCCAACGCCTGTCCCCTGGAGTTAGCGCTGACATCTCAGATTTGAGATTCTCTCTGCTCTGACAGCATTCAGGCTGAGCCAGTCTGGGAACCAGACGAAGTAGAAGAAATCCTAATCCTCGGATCTGCCGACAGATCCCTTGGAAAAAGTGGATCCTGGGATTCTGAAGCAATAGTTAGGATCAGAACAGGAGCATGAAGAGGAGCTGGAGATCTTACAGATCCTGGGTAGGATGGAGATGGCAAAAGTTCCAAGTCTACCCCCCCACCTGAGGAAAGCTGTGCATCATCCTGTCCATATCAGATCTAAGAAGGCTCCAAAACCACCTAGAGGAAGCAGAGGAGTGCCTGGATCTTATAGGTAGTGATTTTGGAGGTAGGGGCCAGGGAAGCATGCTCAGGCACTGAAACCGGAGTTCAGCTCCTAGACCTCAGACCCAACTCTATAGGATTAGAGGAGGATATTCTCAGTGGAGACTTAAGAACGACCACAGTTGTATCTGGTGTGAACAACAATATGTGGCTTTATCAGGAGCAGGCTCAGGAGCCGAGATGACTATCGTATCTGAAGGGACTTTAGATCTGCTCAGATCCAGGGAAACTTGGATCCAGCAGTCTAGGTCTTTTCTTTGCAAGAGAAGAGGAAGAAGCCCCTCTTGATGCTGAGGAGGCTTTTCATTTAAGATCTTTGGAGCTCAACAGTTTAACAGGAGTTTAAGCTCCAGAAGCAGGCTAGATCCTTTTCAAAATTAGCTTATGCCAATGATCCGAAAGGGCACATGTGTTGAAGGATGCGCAGAAGGGGCAGTCAACTTCAGATGTTCAGAATCCAGGCAATAGATGCACTCCTTGTGGGCATCAGAATGAGAAATCTTGTGCCCACAAGAAGTGCATCGTTCAAACCCTGTAGGCTTATCCAGTTTATCAGCCACGATGGCAGGTAAGTCAAACAACTACACACGCGCGCGGAAAAAAACTTACAGTAGAAAAAGGGTGAAAATGATAAAGATATTTCTTTTTGTTTACTACAGAAGGGTGTGCTGAAGCACTGGCAAAAAAGGAGGGAAGGAGAAGGGGAAGTTCCTAAAGCAAACAATGAAAACTATAGGAGAGGTAATGTAGAAAAGCAAGAAAGTATAGAAATGTAGTAGATGAAGAAATGTTAGGAACATTTTTTAATTCACTCACCTAACTTTCCCACTGAGAAAACACTTGAAGGCTATGGACCACATTTGTACAGAATGGCAGCAAACAAGATCTGAGGGTTAGACAGGTGTTAGGCATTCTGGGAGAGGTAGAAGCTTGAGGCTCGTATCATAGTCTTGTAAAAGCAGCTGAATCAGGTTCAATGTCAGATCCCAAACCCAGAAATGAGGAAGAATGAAATGTACAACATCAGATCAGATATTTCTGAGGTGGTCCTCACAGTCTCTTTTGCTTGCAGGTAGAATTATTTTGCTATTTCTGAATGTATGAAGCCTAAGCAGTCAAATTAAGCTGGAATGCTACCTCACAGGCTATGACAGAATTCTGTAAAGTGAGGGTAAAATCTGGCACCCCCTGTTTATGTACCACACCTTTGTGCCGTCTGTAATAATCTTCTGTGACCTTTGAAACCAAAGATGATGTAAGGCTTTTAAAACATTTCATTACTCCCATCATTTTCTTCACACTGTTGTGCTTTTGTATGTCCTTTATGTTCCACAGACCGTGCACTACTTTTGATTCCTCACCACGCGCAATGTCTTGAAACATCTGTTGTGCCACAATAAAAAGGAGGGAGAAAGTAGAAGAGGAGTCCTGAATTTTGCAAGAACTAGTCCACCCACCACAGATCCTCCCTCCTTACAAACCCCAGTGATAATGATGGGTCCACAATGATGCTACTGAGTATTCCTTACTGAGGTCTGGCTACTAGAGTCAAGAAATCATGGAAGCTATGAATCTCAAAATCCTGAGAAAACCGTTTGCAGACAACATAGATTGCTTGGGAAAATCCAAGAAGTTGTTTTGGCACATCTCTACTTTCTCTACAGAAGAAAAAAATGTTCTTCCCTAAAAAGGATGTATAAAACTTTAGAAGAAAACTATTCTATGACAAAAAGATGAGAAAAATTTTTTGTTAAACTTCAAACTGAACAAGACTTTTTGAACATATCAAGGACTCCTGACGACTGTAAAGAGTCTACAAATAAGACATGCACTGAAATAGGTAATGTGTGAATTACCTTAAGACAAAGAAGTTATTACTGGAGCCAAACACTTTTGGAGAATTTCACAGTCCAAAGGGTAATACAGGAAATAGAGTAAGCGAGATACAGAAAACAATATTTATTTATTTATTTATTTCACATTTGTTTACTGCCTGGGAAGAAAAGTTCCATAGAATAAAAATTACAGAAATGAAATAATGTCTGTCAAAAATAAAAACATTTAGCAAATCATGTGAAAAAGGAATATGTAACAGATTACATAATACATAGTGTACATAGTATACAATTCAAAATAAATAATGCTTAGAATACAATTCAAATTTAAGTGAGGACATTAATAAAACTTGAAAAATAAATACGGACTCTGTTGGCAGTACCTCCTCTCTGGTAATGGTGGGATCACCACATCACATACTGGGAATCACTGGTGTGGATACTGAACTCCTGTAGCCTGTAAACACTGGTCAATAAAGAAGGTGTTTCTACTCTCAAGCAGCCGCACAGCAGGCATTCAGAGTTTCACATCAAAATAGTTTTATTTATTATTTGTTAGCTTAGTTAATCAGGGAGAGCAGGCAAGGATGTCAGCAGAGGATTATGGCAATATAACAAGGAGCCAGTTGGCTGAGATGTGCCAAGCCAAAGGACTGGTGCATGCCAACCTGACTAAAGCAGAAATGATTGCAGCCAAAAGGACAACCAGACTGGGCTTGGGGATGTACAACTCTGAGAAAATGGACAGTTCAACTTTCCTCAGAGGACTTAAAAATCCATCTGGAGTTAAAGAAACTTGAACTGGAGGCCAAACAGTTGCAACTAGAAACAGCAGAGAGCCTGCAGTGCTTGAAGGCTGAAGAAAAGAAGAAACAGATGGCATAAGAAACAGAAGAGATGGGGCCATGTAGCATACAGTTGTCGATGAAGGCAAGGTGGACAACACAAGGTAGGGCAGCCAGCAAGTGGGAATGACAAAATGCCAGCAGAAAGTTGTCTTGAGACAACAATGGTACCAAACTACCACCAAAGGCTATATCCTATCTTAATAGATGGGAAACAGGCCACTGCTGAGACAGGCACAGCCTCTGACCTAACCATTATGAAGCCTGCAGTGGTTAAAGAGGAACACTACTTCCTTGGGCAGTCTACTCCAGTCAGAGCTTAAGGAGCGCTCTCATTTCAAATACCTTTGGCAAGGGTTCACCTTTGCTGGGAGGATGGAAAAGGAAGCAAGCAAGTAGGTGTGTTTGAAGATATCCCTGCAGATGTCCTGACAGTACCTTGCATTCATGCAGTTACATATAGTCAGGTTTGGAAACAGCCATGTGGGTCTGGTAGCTTGTGGGGGGACCAGGACCCAGACACACTACACACGAAGTTAAGACTGGTGATGTGGCTACTTGAGGGAGGGAGTACCCTGTAGC
>NW_025054308.1:0-6492 GCF_019279795.1 Protopterus annectens
TGGAATTTTAACAACTCCCAAAAAACCCCCAAAAATGGGATTCTTAAAGAAAACAGGCTTTGATCAAAGCCATACACTGTGCTATGACAGTGGGGCAACAGAGCTGATTTGCATACTGGGAGATTTCTCTGCTGTACTTGTAGGGTGCTGACATCATCTCTGTGTAGAGATTGGAAATGCAGCAGCGTGGTGTACTGGTTGCCAAAAGGGTCAGTTCTCACACATGTAATTGCACACATACTTCCAAACAACCCACACACATGGGCATTCTGTGTGACAAACACCGGGCATGTGGAATTCAAAGCCATAACTAACTGTGCTATGACAGTAGGAACAGTACAGAGCATGCTATTTGCATTGCATTACTGGGAGATTGCCCTCTCTGCTGTACTTAGTGCTGATATCATCTCTGTGTAGAGATTAGGATCTGGAGCAGCTGGTGTGCTGTACTGGTTGCAAAGGGTCAGTTCTTCCCCATGTAATTAGCACCCTACTTCCACCCAACAACCCACACACATGGGCATTCTGTGTACAAAACACACGTGGCATGTTTGGGATTTAAAGCCATAACTAACTGTGCTATGACAGTAGTGAGAGAAACAGAGCATTATTTGCATTACTGGGAGATTTGCCTCTTCTGCTGTACTTGTAGGGTGCTGACATCATCTCTGTGTAGAGATTGGAATATGCAGCAGCTGGTGTGTATGTTGCCAAAAGGGTCAGTTCTCTCACACATGTAATTGCACACACTCACCCCCACAAACCACATGCATTCTGTGTGACAAAACACAGGCATGTGTGGAATTCAAAGCCATAACTAACTGTGCATGACAGTGGAGATCAGTAGCAGACATGCTATTTGCATTACTGGGAGATTTGCCCTCTTCTGTAATGGGTGCTGACATCATCTCTGTGTAGAGATTGGCAAAGCAGCGTGGTACTGCTGCTGGGCGTCTCACACATGTAATTGCACACACCCACTTCACCAACAACCCACACATGGGCATTCTGTGACAAACACCTGCATGTGAATTCAAAGCCATAACTAACTGTGCTATGACAGTGAGGACCAGTAGCAGAGTGCTATTTGCATTACTGGGAGATGCCCTGCTGTACTTGGGTGCTGACATCATCTCTTTGTAGAGATTGGAACATGCAGCAGCTGGTGTGCTGTACTGCCAAAAGGGTCAGTTCTCACACATGTAATTGCAACCTACTCCACACACAACAACCACACACATGGGCATTCTTTTGACAAAACATCATGTGTGAATTCAAAGCCATAACTAACTGTGCTATGACAGTTGAGAGACAGTAGCAGAGCATGCTATTTGCATTACTGGGAGATTTCCCTTCTGCTGTACTTGTAGGGTGCTGACATCATCTCTGTTTGAGATTGGAACATGCAGCAGGGTGTGCTGTAGGTTTCCAAAAGGTCATTCTCTCACATGTAATTGCACACTCTCTCCACAACAACCCACACACATGGGCATTCTGTTTAACCCTCATGTGTGGAAATCAAAGCCATAACTAACTGTGCTATGTCAGTAGTGAGAGGCAGAGCATGCTATTTGCATTACTGGATGTTTGCCCTCTTCCACTGTACTTGTAGCGTGCTGACATCATCTCTCTGTAGAGATTGGAATATGCAGCAGCTGGTGTTCTGTACTGTTGCCAAAAAGGGGCTTCTCACACATGTAATTGCACACACCCTACTTCCACCAAACAACCCTCCCCATGGGCATTCTGTGTAAAAATACACGTGATGTGAATTCAAAGCCATAACTAACTGTGCTATGACAGTAGTGAGAGAAGCAGTAGCAGAGCATGCTATTTGCATTACTGGGAGATTTGCTCTCTTCTGCTGTACTTGTAAGGTGCTGACACCATCTCTGTGTAGAGATTGGAATATGCACCAGCTGGTGTATTGTACTGGTTGCCAAAAGGGTCAGTTCTCTCACACATGTAATTGCACACACCCTACTTCCACCCCCTGAACAAAAACCCACACACATGGGCATTCTGCGTGACAAAAACACACGTGGCATGTGTGGAATTCAAAGCCATAACTAACTGTGCTATGACAGTAGTGAGAGCATTTGCAGAGCATGCTATTTGCATTACTGGGAGTTTCTTCTGCTGTACTTATAGGGTGCTGACATCATTTTGTGTTTTGAAGGAATATGCAGCAGCTGGTGTGTACTGGGTTTCCAAAAGGACATTTTCTCACAGAATTGCACCCCCCACTTCCCCCCACCCACACCACAGCATTTGAGGGTTCAAACCCCTATCTAACTAAGTTATGAAACCCAAGACGGGCGCATTAATGTAGCGCGCTATTTGCATTACTGGGAAGTTTTCCTTCTTCTGCTGTACTTATAGGGTGCTGACATCATCAGTGTTTAGAAAGGGGAATGTGCATCCTGTAGTGTGTTCTCCTAGTTGCCAAAAGGGACATTTCTCTCACACAGAATTGCACACACACTAACCCCCCTCATCCAAGCACACACCCTGAGCATTTGTAGGATTCAAACCCCTACCTAACTATGTTATGACACTCGAAATGGACGCATTAGCGGAGCGCGCTATTCGCTTTATTGAGAGGTTTTCTTTCTCCTGCTGTACTTATAGGGTGCTGACATCATCAGTGTTTAGAAAGGGGAATGTGCATCTTGTAGTGTGTTTTCCTAGTTTCCAAAAGGGACAGTTCCCTCACACAGAGTTGCACACACACCACCCCCCCTCATCCACACACACACACTGAGCATTTGCAGGATTCAAACCCCTACCTAACTATATTATGACATTTGAGGGAGACGCATTAGCAGAGCGCACTATCCGAATTATTGGGCATCTTTTTTGCACCTGCAGTATTTACAGGGTGCTGACATCATTATTTCTACAGAGGTATGTACATCTAGTACTACCTGTCAGGTGGGGGATAGCATATATATGCATTTGCAGCCACCTACTTCAGGGTCAGATATACACATCAGCACTGGCAGGTTATGTTCTATACCATGCTTCGTGACCACAGGACCTGTAACACACAACACAACCAGTTCAGATCACCCCCATCCAGGACACCTGTCAGGTGTACCCCAGCCATAATGAACTGTCCAACAGACAGAGTGAGCTAATACATTGCAGAGCAGTACCCCACAGGGGGAGGACATCTCTGAACAGTACTGGCACGACACTTCAATCCCTCGTAATCATCACGACAAAGTGTTGACAGTGAAATTGTCCAGACAATGCAAATAAGGCTCCCCTCAGTCTGTTATTGATGCCCACTTACTGTTAGAGGTCCTCACCAACCCTCTTCCAGCACAAAACCAACAACTTGGATGTGGCTTAGCAAATTAAACCCCCTGGGATCTCCACTGTGTCCCTGCTTGATGGAGGAAAGCACACTAGCCTCACACAGTGCCTTATGTGACCTACTTTACAGTGGCACAGTAGCCTACTGTACTGGGAGGCGGGCCCCAAGCACACTCTGGCTAAGCTTTCATTCCCTAGGGCAAACCGCCTAGTATTGACCTCTACACCCATATGTTTAATTGTCAGATGCACAATATTTGTTGCTGATAGACTGTTTGCAGGTCTTTATTGCCATAGCATTCCCTGTTTCTATGAACAACTTGTGTATCTGTGGAAGATGTTTAAATATGAGGGGGATCCACTATATCACTTATGTCTCTGTAGTCATTTAACTGTGTGCACTGGGCAGATTGCTGTGATGTGGTTGGTTCCTGGAAAAACCCAACAAATACCGGATATGTGTGGCCAACTGCTAAACTGAGATTTGGCCTAAGTGTGTGAGCATGCTCAGTTCAGGCTTTCCATGGCATGTTGTCTGACATATGTCTCATTTATCAAAGTGTGCGAGCATGCCCAGTGTGAGCTTTCTATATGTTGAACTCTGCAGCCCACCACATTTGTGGATGAGTGTGAACGTCAACAATATCTCACGTTTATGGTTGTGTGTTGTGTGTCACGTTGTGTAGTTACTGTCCATCTGCTTTGTGTCTGAACACAACAGGGATTATACTGTGCCTGCAGGGTTTGCATGGGATACTTTGTATACAGTTGTCAACATCCTTTCATACTGACCTAACACTGTAGTACCGTATAGTGTACTGGTTCAGTACTTTCACTGTGGTGGACAGTATCCTGGGCTTTAGTCCTATCACTGCTTTACATTTTCATAGTGAGCACAACAGACTGGTTAGGGGCCAGTTGTGCACATCTGACCATGTTGCATTATGTTCAGATATGAACTACTTAAACCAGGCTTGTCCAACATTGGTAGTGTATTCCACAACATAGGTGTACATTGGCAAACACTAGTGATGTGCCCTAGGCCATTTCTAATGCTAGTCGGAGAGTATTTTTCCTTCGACTCACATTGTAAGTGGAGTTTGCCATGACATATGTCATGGTTAGTATACTGTGCCTCCGTCTACCCGTGACATAACAGTGATACCCAGGGTAAACCTACCATCTCCCATCCACTCATCAAAATTCCTCTTGAGGAGAGTCGATGAGGGACTCTCTGGATAACCTGTACTGGGAGTTTACTCAAGAGTGGGGGTGGCTTCTGTGTTATGGTCATTCAGTACAGCTTGTCCTATGTATGTCAGTGCTGGGGTTCAGGTCTTTCATGTGCATAGCTCACTGCCATTCAGATTGTACAAGGTGCAGCATGTTCATTGATTCCAGCTTTGGCATGGCTTTATACATCAGGCACAGCTTGCCTCTGGGTGGGCAGTATGGCAGTGTGTGGAGCTGCAGTTTGTTTAATCAGGCAACACATGGCATCTGTTCAAGCTCTTTGATACTCCTGGTGAGGTACTTTTGGGGGCTTTACAGTTGATGGAGGTGTCTGCTGAGGTACATCCCACAGGGGGTATTGTAGTCAATTGTAACGCTGATGAAGGATGACTGTAGAGCCACAATGACCTCCCCTTTTCTAGATCTGACAACCTTTTATGATTAGGTGGGTATATGGTATGTTTCTGTAACCACTACAGCCACATGTTTTTCCAATGCAAAAATCTATCAACTTGTGTCCCCAGGTTTTCATTACATGTTAAGTACTTAATGGGTTAACACCTATGTGGTAATTGGTGGGCACCTGTATATCCACAGGGGTTAAATATACACCTGCAATTAGCTTGCTAAAATGGCTATGGCACCAGTTGTCTGTTTCTATGTGGCCCTTTTGGGATGCTTGTGTCAGCTGGAGGGTCAGATATGGTGGCCAGTTTGTAGTCCTCTGCAAACTTGTTCAGACACAGTCCTTCCATGTTGGCCTGTACCTATGGGACATATATACCAAACGAGGGAGGTCCCAGGACCAAGCCTTGTGGGATGCCAGTTTTATCTGGTTTGTAGTCTGACATGGCTGCAGCATGTCTGACCATGTCAGTTCTGTCCTTGGTCTGGTTTGCAACCCCTCTACTGACATAGGGGTTTATATTTAAGCTGGTGAGCTTATCTATAATGAACACATGGGGTATTGTATGGAAGCCTTTGCAAGGTCCAGCTACGCTGTGTGGACCACATTGCCCTCATCAATGACCTTAATGACTGTTTCAAATGAGTCAAACATGTTTAAGGGGCAGGATCTGCACTTAAGAAAGCCACACTGGGTAGGGTCCGGTGTCAGTAGGTCCCCAATATCTTTATGTCTGGAGTACATGCTGATCCTTTCCATAGCTGTGCAGACCAAGCTTGTCAGGATTCTGGGGTGGTAGTTTGCAGTATCCATTCAGGCAACACCTTTGTTGAGAAGGACCACTGTTGTTGTACACTGCTCTTTGGGTACATATCCTGTGGTAAGGCTGACATTGAGCAGTAGTGTGATTTGGCATTCCATTCTTCTTGGAGTCCATGTTGGACTCAGCCCAGGACACCATCTCATACCATTGCTGCTGTGTGTTTTGCTTTGTAGATGCTGGCTGTTACCTCAGCATCTGCAATGTCAGGGGGCCAGCAGTCTGCTGGGATAGATATTTTGCATTTTGGGGGGGGGGTTGCACTGCACCTGTCAGGTTGGATGTTGGCAATATGTGTGTGTGTTTGGTATGTTGTTTGTAATATTTGAGTGATTCAGAGCATATCTGTGAATTCCCAACAAGGTTCCTACCATCAGTTAAGAAAGCCTTGTGATTATCCTTAGTGTCCTGTACAATTTGTATCTTCATAGGTTCATAGGTTCATACTAGGCTATCCACCCTAGGGCATTTATAAGCCTAGCCAGAGTGTGTGTGGCTTTTGCCACCCCTTGCTATGTGAATATTATGGCCATTTATGATTTACTTTACTGTGCCTCTGTCTGGACGTGACACAGTGAAGACCCCCAGTGTACATCTACGATCATCCATCCACTTGGCAAGATTCCTGTTGAAGAGGTGTCAGGGGAGGGATGTCTGCCTCCTACATTGGTGGTTCTTCCATTAAGCCCTGGTTTGGGGTTTTTGGGGTAGC
>NW_025054309.1:0-8567 GCF_019279795.1 Protopterus annectens
CCTTTGACATCCAAACTTTAAACAACTGAGAAATGAGACAGCCATAGTGACTGACCTACTATTTTTTCAACATCCCCAAAAAAACCCCCAAAATTCTGGTCAAGTATTAATCAACTTTTACAAAGTCAATCATTCAAACCCTCAAGGCTGACAAGAAAATCCTGAACAAACTGCAAACACCTTAAATACTTTCTTTATCAAACAATTCAAGATCTTGCTTGTCAACTTTTGACATAACATCAAATCTGAAGTAGGATATTCATTTGTCTGCAACCTGTGGGTTATGGATCCGATATCGGATCCAAACCCGGCATAGTTTCCAGCTATGGATCCAAGCTCTCAGCTCCTCCCTCACCCATAATGCCCTGCTCTACCCTCATGACCTCAGATCTTGTTTCCCCTGGTAACTGGATGTGGTTTCAAAGCTCTCAGCTAAGTGGTATTTTCTTTTTAAAAAAATTAAAATTTTTTGCTTTCTTTAAACTTTTTTGTGAAAGTTGTAGGTTCCCTTTGTTTTGACTGTTTTAGTTTAAATTTATTTACAGTAGTATATTTTATTCCCTCCCTGTGGTAAGTGTGTGTGAGGCCTGTGTTTTTTTAGTTTTTTTAAGTTACTTCTGTAACTTTTGGGTATTGACTATGGCTGACCAGCCTAAGTCTTTTTTTCTAAATGCTCGAGTGTGGCCATAAGCTCTCACCGGCTGATGGCCACACTGGTTTTAAAGTGTCTTGGGGTTGAACACCTCACATCTGGCTGTTCCATTTGTGCAGGGTTAAACCCCCAGGGCACTGGGGGGCGGAGGTCCAAGCTGGCCCTGGCGGGTCTTTACCGGGACTCGGCCCGCCCCCGCTCCCGGGACTCCCGGCTGCAGTTTTCCCCCTGCCCCCCTCCTGCTCCTGGGACTCAAACTCCCGCTTCAGGACAGGAGGGGGATGCATCTAAGAAGGACCGGGGGGAGAAGCCCCGGGGGGCCCGAGACCTCTGGCCCGCCCCCAAGCCTTCCCCCCGGCTTTTGTTGCGGTCTCCCCCTTTCTCGGCCCGGTCACCTGTGTGCTTCTCCCCGGGTCCTGAGGAGGGGGAACCCGATCTCGAGGCTATCGGGGGGCATTCCAGGCCTACCTGGGGCCTCGCGAATCAAATAGTTTTGGTGATCTGGACGGATGATGAGAAGGTTCATCCAGGCCCAGATGCAGATGGGAGTGCTCTTGCCTCCCCCCCCCTCTGGGGGGGAGCTCAACCCCCTTTTTTAAGCCAATTGCTCCTTCTCCGCCCCGCTCCGGGTTCGGGCAGCTGGAGCCGAGCAGGGGGGGGGGGAGGTCGGCCGATAGTACGGGGTCCGGATCCGCCCCTCCCCTCAGTGCCGGACCGATCTCGGAGCCTGGATCCGAGCCGGACCCGGGGGATCAGTGCTCCGGGCGCTGTGTCGGGCGCACTGTCCCGGATCCGAGTCCCGCGCCGGCTCGATCCCTCTTCGGACCCGGGGGGACCCGATTGTCGGATCCTTTGGTGGGTCCCCGGTTTTTGATGTAGTGGAGGGGCTCTGTTGAGGGTCCCGGACCCCGGCACTTCCCCGGCCCGCCCGCCCCCTCTGCACTGGGCCAGGCTTCCACCATCCCCCTGGGACAGCCCGTTTGCCCCAAGTTGCTCCATGGAGCAAATTGCTGCTAGGACCCCTTGACACCCCCCAGGGGGGCTCCCCCAAGCTCGTAAAAGGAGGCACATTGACTCCCGAGTCTCTCACTGAAGACACGGACTTGGAGGAAGGGAAGGCCCCCCACGGTCACCCCGAGGATGTCCCCTTGGAGACATCATGGAAATGCTCCGTATAGGGGTGGTCTGCGCCCAAGTCTTCCTGGGACGAGTCCGTGTTCTTGGAGGCATCCGAAAGGGGGCCGTCTGCCTCTTGGGTGGCCCCCGCTGCCGGCGCCCTGGTGGACCCTATTACCACCAGGGCGTGGAAGGAACCGGACACCGTGGAGCCAATTCCCAAAAGACCTGACAAAATCCTTAGCCCGCCCTGACAGGACCCATTGGAGTAAGGGGCCTCCTGTAGATGCCATGTTGATGGCGGCCACAAAGAGGGGAAATGGCTCAGGAGAGTCCCTCAGTCCACCCACCGAGCAAGGAGTCTCGGGTGATGGACCGCTTGGGGGGCGGATGTTCAGTTCGGACCTTTTGGGAAAGGGCTGAACTTTTAAAATGTTAGGATGCAGAGACCTTATTAAAGTACGCTGCATCCCCTGAGTCCATTTCGGGGGGAGGACAGAGCTCTGCACTCCACCAAAATGGCCACTCTAGGTCAGTCCAAAATTCTTTCGGCTACTCTCCCATGCTACGGAGGGGGTAGAGCTCGGGACAGGACTGGTCACTAGGCGCAGGCCTGGCTCCCCCCTGCTGAGCCCTTCAAGGGCGTTTGCCCCGATGGTTCTGCTCTGTTTGGCAAGACCGTTCGACGTTGACCCAGGCGGGAAAGGGGGGGGAAGCGCTGTCTGCCGTCGAATCCGCTTCTCTGCACCCCAGAGGCCCTATTCTAGGAACCAAAAGGGTCAGAAGAAGATGTGGTTCGAAGTCGCAGTCCCAGCCTGCTCCCGGGCAACCAGTCCTTCCGTGGCAGAGGAGGACAGGGAGGGCCGCCCCAGAGGCAGAGGGGCTCCCAGAAACTTCGGGTCCAGGGAACCCTCTGAAGGCCCCGGGAGCCCCGAGGGTTGCCCGACTGCTCACTCTGGAGGCAGTCGGGGGCGCGGGCACCTAGCGGCATGGGAGTCCATAACATCGGACCGCTGGGTTCTCCAAATCATATCCAGGGATATCCCTTCCTTTCCTTCACCTTCCAAAGATGAAATCCCTCCCAGGCGCCACCCGGTCAAAAGGGGGGCCGCTTTAAAAAATTGGCCATCTGCTAAAAAAAGAGCCATCCAGCCCGTTTCCCCCGACCAGATCGGATCAGGGTTCTACTCCAGGTTCTTTTAGTGCCAAAAAAACGGGGAACTAAGACCAATCCTAGACCCTCTCTTGAATCTGGCAGTCCCCCAAAAAAAAATTCGAATGGTCACTCTCAATCTATTCTCCCCTTCTGGGAGAATCACTGGATGTGCTCGATAGATCTCAAGGGCGACTACCACATCCTAATGGACAGGCCCCAGGAGGTTTCTCCGCTTCGGCTGGGAGCCAGTCACTACCAGTTCGGGTCCTTCCCTTTGGTCTCACCACAGCCCCAGGGTGTTCCCAAAGTACTAGCAGTGGTAGCGGCCCACCTGAGGCTTCAGGGGTGCAGGTCTTTCCCTACCTGGACGACTGGCCCCACCCCCCCAACAAGGCATCTATTTCTCTCCGGAGACTCCTTTCTCCATCTTGCTCCATTTCTGGGCATCACAATAAATAAAAAAAGTCCAACCTGGCACCCACTCAGCTCTTAGATTTCATAAGACTAGACACAAGGAGTTTGAGCCTTCCTCACTGGGACAGATTTGAATCTGCAGCTCCAGGTGCCCATTCTCCATTCAGTTCTGTTCCAGGGAGTTGGTCCTGAGGGCTCTAGGGTCCATGGGCGAGCCTTCTTCCTCTTGCCAGGCTCAATATCGCATTCTACAGTGGGCTCTTGGTACAGTGGTGCTTGCTATACCATGTATCATCCCATAGCGATCAGCAAGGCTTATAGCGGTCCCTCTTGTGGTGGCTCCACTCCCCGGATCTCCACGGTGGCCCATTTGTCTTCTCCCCTCACCATTACGGTGACCACGGGCGCCTCCCGCCTCGGGTGGGGGCACTTCTTGAGGCCCGGACAGTCCAAGGCTGCGTGGAGCGATGGGGCCGTGCATATCAATGTTCACAGAGATGAGAGCTGTGCTCTTAAGCGTTGCTAGCACTTCAGGACTTTCTTCCTTGGGAACAATTGCGATTCAATCGGACCAATATGTCTGTTATCTGGTACATCAACAAACGAGACAAGGTCTTACCCTCTTTGACCGAGGCCATGAGGTTGGGAATGGGCAATCTCCACCAATGGCTTTCTCATAGCAGCAGCACATTCGAGATGCGGTCCAACATCCCACAGCGGACGGCTCAGTGGCACCATTCTGACCCCGCTACGGTGGTCTCTCAATTGTCAAGTAGCGGGCATATTATGATGGGGAACCCTTCATGCGATCTTTTTGCCTCTCCCTCAAACACCAAGTCGCGACAGTTTTTGGCTCTGATACCTCCTCGGAGGGTACCCAAAGAAGACGGCTCTGGTGCATGCTTGGCCACCCGGTCTTCTGTATGCCTATCACCCTTGCCTCTGATGCTGCAAGTTCTTTGAAAGCCTCGGGGTGGGTTGCAGAATGATTCTCATTGCTCCGTTCTACCAGCCTCGTAGTCTGGACACACTTCTAAGGTCTCACTCTGAATCCTCCTTGGATTCTAGATCCTATTCAGGATCTGATGGCATCTATCCATCCTGCATTCCTCCTCCGAACCTGGACAGCCTGAAGCTGACCGCTTGGCTACTCCAGTTCCACTCTTGATAGGGACCGGTATCTTCACGGTAAAGGCTATTTTGGTGGTGACTCATAAACCAGCCTAGAAAGTTTACGAGAAGCAAATGGAAGCGTTTCTCTGTGTGGGGCAGCAAGAGGCCTAGATCCCTTCCGGTTCCTCTCCCGTAGTGCTTGATTTTCCTAACCTCTCTCTTTAATGATATGGTGCCAGCAGTTCCACAGTCAAAGTTCAACTGGCAATTTCTCACTATCACATTGGTCAAGAGTCTAATCCTCTTATGTCCAGCCAAATTGTGCCCAAGAACTTTTTAAGGGTACTTTCCTTCTCAGGCCCCTATTAAAGCAAGCGGTTCCTCCTTGGGACGCTCTTTGGTCCTGCAGACTGACCTCCCCTTTCGAGCCAGCGGCTACAGTAGACCTCAAATTCTTGTCTTACAAGACAGCCTTTGGTAGCCAATTACATCAACCAAGGGGACTTCTGAACTTCAAAGCTTTATCAGCTTCTCGTACCTCCTTACTTGGTTTTTTATCGGACCGTGTCTCCCTCAAGGTTAGCCAGTCTTCCTTCCATAAAATCGCTTCTGAAGCAAGCATCAAATCAATCCATTAACCTCTGTTTTCTTCCCTAAATTATGAAAATAAAGGTGAATATAGGCTACACTCACTAGATGTTCTGAGCAACTAAGATTTTATCTCAACAGGACAGCTGGTCATAGGCAATCCGACCAGCTGTTTATTTCCTTTGCAAAGAAATTCAATTTGGGCAAACCAATTTCCAAAGTTTCTCTGTCCGCTGGATTTCACAGTGCATTTATTGGCTTATCAAAAGCGTCAGAGGAACCCGCTTTTTGAGGAGGTGTTCATGCCATTCAACCAGTCGAGTATCACCTCAGCAGCCTTCAAGGCTAAACGGATTCCTCTATGGATGATATTTGTGCAGCAGCTACATGAGCTTCGTCTCTCATACATTTATTTCTCACTATAAGTTGGATCTCTTGCATCCAGGGGCAGAGCATCCTTTGGCTCCAGCGGTGCTCGGAATATCCTTCCATGATGGCCGCCCAAGATTCGAATTCTTCAGGGACTCTGTCCCACAGGTTTACGAACAAATGAATATCCTACTTCAGATTTAGAAGTTATGTACTCACCATAACGTTCCATCTAGTAGAATTAGTATTCATTTGTCTGCAATATCCATATCTATCCCCTATTTTCAGTTTCCTGCATATTACTGGTTACCCTTTTGAGGGTATTGTTGCTTTAACAGAGCTTCGATCTGAGGTCATGAGGGTAGAGTAGGGCATTATGGAGTGAGGGAGGAGCTGAGAGCTTGGATCCATAGCTGGAAACTATGCGTTCGGGATCCGATATCGGATCACCAACCCTGAGTTGCAGACAAATGAATACCTACTCAGATGGAGCGTTATGGGTGAGTACATAACTTCTAATTTCTAACTACTTACACCTCCAGCTTTCTCTTCCAACCTGTCCCCATCATTTTATTCTCACCCCTTCTCCAAAAACTGAAACCATGTACTCCTTCTGCTTTGACCAACTACCATCTGAATATCTACAGTTATGACCAAATCTATTTTACTTCACTGCCCTCCATCCTCATTAATGGTCATCACTGAAGGATATATCCCTAAACTCTGGAAAGTCTACATTCTTCCCTTCACAAGGGAGGCTCCACTAAATTCTAACTATCGTCCCATGGCCTACTGCTCCCTCTATCTAAGATCTTGGAAAGATGTATACATAGAGCAATTGCTAGACCACCTTCTCCATAACAACTTGCACCTTCCGCCCAGCATGGCCCAGCCCTCCCTTACTTTTCACTACTGCCCTCCTCTCCTTTATTGACTGAGTATAAATAACAGCGGAACCCATGCTGCTCTCCTCTGCTCTTTTCATAGACCTATCCAAAGCTTTAGGCATGGTAAATCACACTATTCTCATTAACATTCTTAAATCTCTATCTCTCGACACACTAGCCATTAAATGGTTCCATTCCTACTTAAATAACAGACATCAAGCTGTACTATGGAAAAACACTCTCTCTACTCAGCTACTGTTCTTTTATTGGAGTTCTATAGGAGCTCCATACTGGGCCCCTCTTCTGTTCTCTATATTCATTAATAGTCTACACCAAGTAATTCCCCAAATACATGCATCCAATGCATAGATGACTCTACACTATTATGCACTGCATGATCTGTATCATCTTCCTCCCTATCTCAAGACCCATTTAATTCTGTGAGACTATGGTTTACAAAGCGCTGCCTCTTACTAAACCCCAAAAAACCAAACTTCTCCTTTTCACACCTACTGAAGAGTAAATCTCCACCTATAGACTTCTCTCTCTATCATCTAAATTGTGGTACACCTAATAACCCAAGATCAAACTACCAAACTGCTGGAAGTATCACCATAGATAATAACCTAAACTTTGGGCCCATATCCAACAACATTCTGAAAACTACCAATAAAAGAATAAGAGCTCTCTCTATGGGGATCAAATCCTTCCTTACTCCTGCAACTAAATTACCATTGCCCCACACTCACCTTATGTCCACTCTTCTTTGTAAGCACCCTTGTATTTACCAATCTGTCAAAAATAACCTTAAAAACTAGAAAGGCATTTAATAGCATGAGTTTTGGCAGCCTTGCAGACTCATCCTTTGTAGTAATCTTAAGCTCCTTGGATGGCTTGAACTTCAACAGCATCTAATGTGTCAACTTACCATCATCCACAAAATTCTGTATCAACTGAAAAACACCCATCCTAACAAATCTTATCACCTATGTAAACCTTAAATCCCTAAGATCATCACAAAAATCTCATACATCAACAAATCAAATACCCACCTTATCATGAGAGAGTTCTTGTCTAGATCAAGGGGAGGTCATAGATCTCCCCTATACTCATCACTCATCAGACCAATGATTGGGTACAATGCCCCATTCAGATAACCTGTCTGACCCGACACTTGCAGCAGCTGGAGGGCCACAAGGTTCCTCATCAAAGGATAAAGGGTCTCAAACATCTGTCTATGCTTGCCCGACTGAAGAACTCCAGCTCTATTCAGTAAGCTTACCCTTTGCTCAGAGGTGACCTTTGCCTAACATACAGACATATAAATAGATTTGATGAATATGCTTCACCTCAAAAATCTAGATCCGTCCAAATTACAAAGGCGGGAGACTTAAACCGACACGGCTATTAATAGAGGACGTGCTGGAGGACGTTCATCACCAAAGACTCCCTATGCTGTGGGAATAAAATCGGTATATGTGAGGCAGAGCACCTGTGGCACTATTCAAGATGCTGACCAATGGATGGGAGATAAAGTGCCCAGGATTACCTCAGTGTCACTGCTCAACAGAGGCACAACAAAATAATGGGTATAGTTCCCCATACTAAAGGGTGGCGTAAACCTGGAAACTATAGGCTAGGCATGCCCTCGGGCAGATAGCCTAGTATGAACCTATGAACCTACCTATAAGTAATAGAGCAGGGAGACTCTCTATTTTCTGTTTCCATTGGAAAAACATGGAATCCAACTTCCATCTGAATGACCACAATTCCTCCAATTACTCTGTTTAAAATGAGCAAGCTCCACCTAAAACACATGGATATGCCCCTGTTCTAAACAGACTGACCAACCTATCTACTGTTGACTTGCTCTTTAAATTTCTCATCTCTAGACCCACTCTTTCACTAACTTATGCCTCCATGTTCTTTTATTTCTATTTTTTCTAGATACCACCATGCTTCCACTCTCCATCACACTCCTTACTGGTACTACATTTTTTTAAGTGACTCATATCCACTACTACACACATTACCCTAGCCTCCATATATTTTCATTATCTTCCTTTATTGTCTCCTTACTTTTACTAACTTCTTTCTTTCAACTAATGCTCTTTAGCAACACATAATGTACCTTCTTATTAGCTATTCTAAGCCTATTAAAATTATCGTTACCTTCATTGTAGTACTCATAAATGTGAACTCCTGATAGTAAATGTATAAAATGTATAAGTATGTTTTTCTTCTTCTTTTTGTTGTTTATGTTAAAAGTTTT
>NW_025054310.1:0-10146 GCF_019279795.1 Protopterus annectens
CAAGTCCAAAAATAATGGTGGAGGCCCAGTAAACAGGGAAAGATTTTCAATATTGCTCACATGAGCTTTGAAAGATACTAGGATAATAGGTTTGGCATTGGCATGCATTCTGTGAATTATATAGTCTAAAACTCAAATGCCTGTACTTATTTAATGACTTCAGTCCTCAATGATTTGCCAGAAACCACAGATTTTATGAGGGACACACCAAAAATACTAGGCAAAAATCTGGACATTCTGTAAAAATCTAGACAGTTGACAGATATGAGGAAGAGCATTATATCTGGCTGGGAGGGCACAACATGTCATGAAAGGAAGATTAGCAGTGAATAGTTTATAAGCCAGCAAGTCTAAAATCTTGTGGTTGGCAGTGAAAGCAGTGCTCATGATTCATTATGTTTCCTTTCCTGTATGGCAACTGTGTTAAGACAGAGCCATTTTATAGAATATCTGAACACTGAAGGAATACTCGATTAATCAGGAAAGTAAACTTAAGGCAAATAAAAGAGCAGTGACAGACAATCCATGGGAGATGCAGAAACACCCCATTCTTATGTTTTGACTCAAAACATGACAAAACAAATGAATTGCAAACAAGCCTATTGAATGAAATCAACAATCTTGAAAACAAATGTCATTAGAATAACTTTGGACCAGAAAGGTAATGAATCTATTAGATTTCTTCATCAGAAGTTTATGAAGCAGTTGCACCTTTCTACACCACCAATGACTGAAAGAGCAGATCACATAACACCAGTAGTCAGGAATAATAATTAGCCAAAGCACTTGATTTGTAAATTACTCAAGCAGACCAACACTGATAAATTTTTAATATGGCCATAAGGAACCAATAATGCCCAACATTTAAACAAAAAAAAAAAACACTTTCTTGACCTTGGGGTATTTCAGTTTCTTAAGAGGACTGCCAACTGCTAAATTATGGATTTTATACAATGTAATAGTTTCTTATTTAAACTAAAGTGTTTCCATTGTCACAGTGCTTTTAATACAGTACATAAATAAACCACAGCAAAAACTAGTAATAGAAAGAACAGCTAGCAGAGTAAAAACAATAAAAGGCACTAGGCTATAAATAAAATTTTTAAAAAAGGACACACATATATATATATATATATATATATATATATATATATATATATATATATATATATGTGCTCCCATTTTCGCAAACCTTGTGATGTTGGACTGGGAGGAGGAAGTTTTGTTTAAAAGTAATTTTTACTCTGACATACAATTTTATGCCAGATATTTGGACGATATTTTCCTCCTCTGGCAGGCCTCTGTTGAGAGAATAAATGAATTTATGACTTTTATTAACAATTCTTCCCACTTTCTTAAATTCACACACAGTACTAGTACTACCAATATTCCATATTTGGATGTCCTGATTGGCCTTGAAAACAATGGTTTTACCTCTAGGATTTATCGGAAACCAACGTTTTCAAATGATTATTTATTCTTTTCAAGTAACCATCCATCTTACGTTTTCAAAAACATAGTTAAAGGTCAGTGCATCCGCGCTGCCAGAATGTCCTCCTCTGATTCTGTTATGAAAACAGAACTTGACGTTCTTAAAAATTTATTCCTTGATCGTGGTTATCCTCATCAGATGCTAACAGATGTTATCAAGTATGTTCAAAAGGAATGGGGAAATATATATTCACCATTATTAGGTAATTTTGTAGACAAACTGAATGTTATAGACAAAGAACCTCAGAGCTTTGTTAGAGCGTGCATCCTAACGTATGCACCACATACTCACTTTATTCAGGAGATCTTACGACATCATTGGGATATCATTACAGCTACCAAATTGGATCAAATTGTGGGAGGTGAACCCAAATTTATTTATAAGACGGGGATAAATCTTAAAAGAATATTGGAAAAGGCCAATAAACCCTTTGATAAATCAGATGTATTTAAGGGAACGAAAAAATGTGGAAGATGTAAGCAATGTTGTCACATTAATGAGGATAGGTTAATCAGCTTAAAGGACATCAATTTTTCTAGTATAAAATCTAGAACAGGTAATTGTAATACCAGCCAAGTGATTTACTTGGCATCGTGTGTATTATGTCCTGCCTATTATATAGGCAAAACTGAAAGACCTTTAAAAAAGCGCATCTATGAACATAATTACCGTATACAGAAAACGGATACCAAAAATGCTTTATACAGACACATTCAAGAACATGGGGGGAGCATAAATTTCGTTTTGCCATAATAGATCAATTAAAGAGTTCTTTATTTGGGGGTTACTGGAAGATGCGTTTAGCTGCATTAGAGAGTAAGTGGCAGATACTATTAGATGCTACTAGACCCCCTGGATTAAATGATTTTATCAGTATCAAGCCCTTCCTGGTACTATCCCAATAATAATAAAATTTGATCCAATATAGTAATGTTTAATTATCCACAAATGTTATGTGGGATTCATTCAGTTCATTTAATAATATGATATGTTGTGTACTGATATAATGTGAAGTACAGTTGAATATTATATGTAAGTTTTTTATGTATGACCCATTTTAGATATATATATTTTTTGCATCTGAGTTATTTTGTTACATTTGTATATATTTTAACATTTTTAGTTTTTGTATAAATGAGGTTATGGAATTTCTTCCCAGTATAAGTAGTCAGGATGGTATTCTCTATACTATGAAATTGAAATTGTGATATACACCTTTAAGAGTTTTGGCGTTTTTTTACTAATTGATTTTATTCTGATTATATATACCTGCATAGGTGTATGCTTTTATTAGTTCTGAAGAAGACTGGGGTGTTCCAGTCGAAAGCGCTCAACTGTGGATTAAAGGATTGATTATACTCTTCCGTGTACGAGCTCCTTGGTGTTTTCGTTTCCATTTTTACCTAATTTCACTGAAAGTTCATTTCACTGACAACTATTATTAGCAATAAAATGGAATATGTGTATGTGTGTGTGTATATATATATATATATATATATATATATATATATATATATGTACACATATATATATGCATGTATGTATGTATATAGATAAATAATATAAATAAATTAAAACATAGAAAATTATATGTTTTATAAATATGTACATAGAAATGGAATTAAAAGAATAGGGTTATGTTATGTTTATATTGCAGAAGCTGATAGTTATGTTAGACCGCTTTTTTCCTGTGCTTCTTTTTGTGTTTTGTGTCTTTGTTTTAATTATTTGATATGCCTGATTGGGAGATTTAAGTATCTTATAGAATTTTGTAATTATGCATGGCATTTATGTGCTGATTTGATATAAGGAATATATTCCTTTAATGCTTTTAATTAATTTATCAGCTGACGGATTACGTGCATTATTTAAACAGTACTGTTTGATTTTATGGCATCTGATGAAGTTCGTGTATTACTTGAACGAAAAGTGCTTTGCAAAGCGCTTCAGTTTATCAGTTTTAATAAACGGTTTGTTTTACGGATGTTTGGTATTTCTTTGTGGATTTCGAGAGTTTCTTAGTGTTCTGTTCGTTTCTGAATTGAGATATGTTTATTACCTATTTTCAAGTTAGACCCACTGAGTACGTATCCACATTGACTGCACATACCACAAGGAAACATACTGCCTTTGTTTTTACCAACTTGTTGTCTTTCCAAAATGTTTTTAAAATTTGGACCTCTCCTGTATACTATATCAGGACTGATCCCTAATTTTTTGGATAAACTTTCTTCCATAGCAATAATATTCCAGTTCTTTGTTAAGATGTCCATCATAATTCTACTGTTGTCCTGGTAGGTAGTAACAAAGGGAGAAAAAGTATATCTTTTTCTACTTAATAGCCCATCCAGGCTCCCATTAGTAATTGGGCCATTGGTATCTTGTATACTATAATTTCTAGGTTCCATACCAAATATTGGCCTCTGCCTACCTTGCTTTAACAGTGGGATGTACACAGCTTGTTCACGCTTGTTTATAACCTCATTCCAGATCTGATTAACCATATTTCTTGGGTACCCTCTATTATAAAACATGTTAGATATGAATGTACATTCAGTAATGAATTCATCATAATCTGAAACCATACAGGCAGCTTGGACCATCTGGCGCTTAACTACTCCCCGTTTAACTTGAGCAGGATGGTTACTAGAATAATGTAAGTAAGTATTCGAAAATGTTGGTTTTCTAAATATGTTAGATTTTAAACCTTCTCCATTCTTTGAAATAAACACATCTAGATAAGCAACCTTATCGTGCATTCTACAACATGTGTTGTTGTTGTTGTGTCTTTCGGCTTTTCCAGGTTAGGGGTTGCCACAGCGGAACTCTAGTCTGCTAATGATTGGCAGTAGATTTTTACATGCCAAGTTGCTGGCCCTGACGCACAACCTTCAACGAAGGTACTCCCATTCATGCATGTCTCCACACAGAAGACGCTCTAGCTGAGAATCGAACAGGACAACGTTTTACTGTGAGGCGACAACATTACCGCAGCACCACCACCACCACAGTTCATGTGTGAACTTCAAAAATATTGTTGTATGGTTAATATATTGAATGAATTTGTCTACTATTGCCATTAGCCCATTCCATGCAATGAGCAAATCATCAAAATATCTTATATACATTTCTACATATCTATAGTATGGACTCGAGTATAAATATTCCCTCTCCCACCATGCCATAACAATATTGGCAAATAAGGGGCCGCAAGCTGACCCAATGGCTACACCTTCCATCTGTCTGAAGTAATGTCCTTCAAAATAAATGTAATTAAAACTCAACACCAGATCTAACAACTGGCAATATACATTGATTTTATCTTGGTTAAGGCCCATTACTTCATAAAGATAAGCACCCAACCACTCTTTTCCATCTTCATGAGGAATACAACTAAATAGATCCTGCACATCAATTGTAATGAAAATACCATCAGAAAATGAAGTTAATTCATTACATTTAGTCAGGAAGTGCCAGGAATGATGGCAGAGGTTGGGAATTTTACTCATTTCAGATTTCAATTGTCCATCCAGGAATTTGGCTATGTAACTGGTTTTTGATTTTCCTGAGTCCACAATTGGTCTTAAAGGGGGATTAATTATGTTTTTATGAATCTTGGGTACTCCAAAAATCACCGGTACCCTAGGCCATTCATTAACCATATAAATATATTCATAAATAGTAATCTGATCTTGGCTTAACATATCAGCCAATTCCCAGTCTATTCTTTTATAACCCAGATTTACTTCATTAATTGATATTTCATCATAAGTACCACTATATAGCATTTCAAACATTCTTTGAACATAATCATCATATTGCATGATCACCATGCCTCCACCTTTATCAGGACACATAAATCTAAGGTCACTGAATGATTTCAAGTTCAAATAAATCTTTGCCTGCACCTGACATATTTTCTCCACCATTAAACTGTGAAAGATAATGCCTAAAATCAAGTTCACAAACAGTTTCAAAACATCTTTAATGAAGGATGTAAGTCTGGATTAAAAGCACTGGGAATTCTTGGAAGCGTTGGTGCCATTAAATTGTCTGGTTATTAACAGCCGTGGAACAAAACTTTTAAATTTATTTTTTATGACATACATTTTAAGATCTAAAATTGACTTAACCAAATCAACCGGTTTGCTAGGGACGAACGTATATCCCTTACTAAACAAATTTGCACATTTTTCATACATGGCTACTGGACTGTAATTATATATTTTTAAAGTCATGCATAGTGTTTTCTATGATATTACAGCCAGTTTTGACAGTCACCTCTTGTATCTGTTGTTTCAATTGCTGCTCCGCTGCCGGTTCCAGTTCCAGCGGTTTGTTTGTGGGTATGGCCCCTGGTTCTGCTGTCTTCGGTTCTGCAGTCTCTCTGACCTCCGCACCTCTGGTTGACCTAAAGGGACCACCTCACCATCTGAATCTTCACCTGTATCATCTATATGTTGTTGAGGCCTATAACTGGATGTATTGTTCGCTTGCCAAACGGAGGCAAGGTATAAGCTTTGCCTTGTGCACAGGCTGTTTTATCTCAGCCCAATTTCTTTTTTCTACTCAAAATAGAGTAACACAATGTGTCAATGTCCTTAAAAATTAAGTCATATTGGCATTTGTAATTAGAAAACAAAGCATTGCTGTTAAACATTCCATCAAGTTCTTTAATTTCAACATACAGTTTGTCCAGAGTTACAGAATCTTGTTTGATTAGTAACTCCATTAACTCACAGCCATGTCTGTCGAACATGGCAAGGAGTTATTGGTGTAACAAAGAGTGTTGTACCAGTCCTTTTAGGAATTTCCATGACTGGAGCCCTTTGGGCACTTGTTGAAGTTTTAAATATTCCTTGAAATATTTGTTTTCTTGTTGTAATTTACGAAAATTAGTTAATTTGTGTTTAAAATCCTCTAACAGTTTATCAAAAAAAGTGTTATTACCCGTAGCCACAGCACCAGATGGTACATTCTTCTGTAGCCAGGAATAAAACAAAAAAGCTACAGGGCTTGAATGTTCATCAGGTTTACCTTCTCTTTGTGATAAAGTTGCCCTGGTTATGGAAAGGAGCAGATAGTTTCCCCATTAAGGATCTCTGGCGTATTCATGTAGTCTCAGCTACTAGAAGCAGCCAAAAATAGGCTCACTCGATTTTCTAACCAGCTGTTGCACTAAGGAGGTTTAATTGTTCAAAGAGTCACCAAGCTGTTGAAATTCCATCAGAAAAACAGCTCCCATACCTTCATTTAAACTGCCCGAAGCCATACCAGTAACATAAACAAACCACAGCAAAAACTAGTAATAGAAAGAACAGCTAGCAGTAAAAACAATAAAAGGCACTAGGCTATAAATAAAAGAACAATTTATTAGCGCTTTTGTTTAGTACAGTCACCAAACTTCTTCAGATAACCTCCATATAAGAATGTAACTGAATATATAGTATAAAAATACATTACATCACAAGTACAACCAATGAAATTGTTAGCAGCTGATTTAATTTTTTTTAAAAAGAATATATATATATATATATATATATATATATATATATATATATATATATATATATATATATATATATATATATATATGTGTGTATACAAATAACATTTACTTCACCAAATTTAAAAATATCAGAATCAAATACATAACAAGGTCAAATGTGAAAGTACATGAATGCATGAACAAACTTATATTATCTATCATATGCCTTCATTTTTAAAAAACTGTTAACAGAAATAGTCTGGTTTAATCATGGGGGACTACTTGTGTTTAAATAAATTTGCCACCAGGTTTCTTTATTTTCTAATAATAATTTCCATGGTCCCTCTCGAGGATCATTTTCAACCTGGTAGACAACTGAAAATTTAAAATTATTATGTGTGGGATATGTGCAGGTATGTTTAAATAGCACATTTGTATTCTTATTGTGGGATATATCATACATATGCTCGTATATTCTTTGGATAGCCTACACTCTGTCTTGACAACATAAAATGATGGACATTTTGTACAACAGGCGATATACACTACCCCTTGAGTATAACAACTGTATCTATCCTGAACTGAGATATGTTTATTACCTATTTTCAAGTTAGACCCACTGAATACGTATCCACATTGACTGCACATACCACAAGGAAACATTCTGCCTTTGTTTTTACCAACTTGTTGTCTTTCCAAAATGTTTTTAAAATTTGGACCTCTACTGTATACTATATCAGGACTGGTCCCTAATTTTTTGGATAAACTTTCTTCCATAGCAATAATATTCCAGTTCTTTGTTAAGATGTCCATCATAATTCTACTCTTGTCCTGGTAGGTAGTAACAAAGGGAGAAAAAGTATATCTTTTTCTACTTAATAGCCCATCCAAGTTCCTATTAGTAATTGGGTCTTCGGTATCTTGTATACTATTATCTCTAGGTTCCATACCAAATATTGGCCTCTGCCTATCTTGATTTAACAGTGGGGTATACACAGCTTGTTCACGCTTGTTTATAACCTCATTCTGGATCTGAGTAACCATTCTTCTTGGGTACCCTCTATTATAAAACATGTTAGATATGAATGCACATTCAGTAATGAATTCATCAAATGCTGAAACCATACAGGCAGCTCGGACCATCTGGCCCTTAACTACTCCCCGTTTAACATGAGCAAGATGGCTACTAGAATAATGTAAGTATTCGAAAATGTTGGTTTTCTAAAGATGTTAGATTTTAAACCTTCTCCATTCTTTGAAATCAACACATCCAGATAAGCAACCTTATCCGTATTTACAACATGTGTGAACTTCAAAAATATTGTTGCATGGTTAATATATTGAATGAATTTGTCTATTGCCATTGGCCCATTCCATGCAATGAACAAATCCTCCAAATATCTTATATTCATTTCTATATATCTATAGTATGGACTCGAGTATAAATATTCCCTCTCCCACCATGCCATAACAATATTGGTAAATAAGGGGCCGCAAGCTGACCCAATGGCTACACCTTCCATCTGTCTGAAGTAATGTCCTTCAAAATAAATGTAATTAAAACTCAACACCAGATCTAACAACTGTATACATTGATTTATGTGGTTAAGGCCCATTGCTTACATAAAGATAAGCACCAAACCACTCTTTTCCATCTTCATGAGGAATACAACTAAATAGGTCCTGCACATCAATTGTAATGAAAATACCATCAGAAAATGAAGTTAATTCATTACATTTAGTCAGGAAGTGCCAGGAATGATGGCAGAGGTTGGGAATTTTACTCATTTCAAATTTTAATTGTCCATTCAAGAATTTGGCTATGTAACTGGTTTTTGATTTTCCTGAGTCCACAATTGGTCTTAAAGGGGAATTAATTATGTTTTTATGAATCTTGGGTACTCCAAAAATCACCGGTACCCTAGGCCATTCATTAACCATATAATTATATTCATAAATAGTAATCTGATCATGGCTTAACATATCAGCCAATTCCCAGTCTATTCTTTTATAACCCAGATTTACTTCATTAATTGATATTTCATCATAAGTACCACTATATAGCATTCGAAACATTCTTTGAACATAATCATCATATTGCATGATCACCATGCCTCCACCTTTATCAGGACACATAAATCTAAGGTCACTGAATGATTTGAGATGTTCAAATAAATCTTTGTCTGCACCTGACATATTTTCTCCACCATTAAACGGTGAAAAATAATGCCTAAAATCAAGTTCACAAACATAAGTATACAAAAATAAGGATACAAATGCACTATTTTAACATACCTGCACATATCCCACACATAATAACTTTAAAGTATTTCAGTTGTCTGGGTTGAAAAGATCCTCGAGGGGACCATGGAAATTATTATTAGAAAATAAAGAAATCTGGTGGCAAATTTATTTAAAAGCAAGTAGTCCCCCAGGATTAAACCAGACTATTTCTACTAACAGTTTTTTTAAAAATGAGGGCATATGATAGATAATATGAGTTTGTTCGTGCATTCATGTACTTTCACATTTGACCTTGTTATGTATTTGATTCTGATATTTTTAAATTTGGTGAAGTAAATGTTATTTGTATACATATATATATATATATATATATATATATATATATATATATATATATATATGTGTATGTATATATATATATATATATATATATATATATATATATATATATATATATATTCTTTTTAAAAAAATTTAAATCAGCTGCTAACAATTTCATTGGTTGTTCTTATGTTGTCATGTATTTTTATACTATATATTCAGTTACATTTTATATGGAGGTTATCTGAAGAAGTTTGGTGACTGCACTAAATGAAAGCGCTAATAATTTGTTCTTTGATTTATAGCCTAGTGCCTTTTTTTGTTTTTATGCTAGCTGTTCTTTCTATTACTCACTTTAAGTACAGACCTAGTGGCACCTGTATTATTTAAAATGGCATGTCCTTCTTTCCTACACTTAGTTCAACATAAGGCCTATTTTGATGAATTGGTAATCAAGTATTTAGGCTTACCTCTTTTCCCCTCACCTGAGTGTTGTCAATATGAAGCATCCTGACTTCTCTGAGTCTCTGTGGGTGAGGGTTTGAGGGGGGCATTATTGATGCCTGGTTGCCAGGTGCTCCATTTCTCCTGTTGCTTCTTC
>NW_025054311.1:0-5928 GCF_019279795.1 Protopterus annectens
TATTTAAAAAAAAAAATTTAATGCTTTTAAAGCAATACCCCCCCGCTAGAAGATTCAACAAAATAATGAAAAAGCCACAACTTCCAGCTAGATAGTATTCAATGCATCACAAATAAATCAATTTAAATGCTCTATTATTTAAAAAAATGCAGATATCCCTACTTATCACTGGCTATTCAAGAATTCTAAAAAGCATTAACTGAAAAAGCAAAAACACAACTTCCAGGTAGATAGTAGGCAATACAACACACATAAATCATTTCAAGTGCTGTATTATTTGAAAAAAGTGCAGATATCCCCACTTATCACTGGCTATTCAAGATTTCTAACAAACATTAACTGAAAAAACAGAGCCACAACTTCCAGCTAGATAGTATTCAATTCAACACAAATAAATATTTAAATGCTGTATTTGAAAAAAAAATGCAGATATCCCCACTTATCACTGGCTATTCAAGAATTCTAACAAGAATTATTTGAACAGGGCCACAACTTCCAGCTAGATAGTACTCAATGCAAACAAAATAGATTTAAATGCTGTATTATTTTCAAAAATTGCAGATACCCCACTTATCACTGGATATTCAAGAATTCTAAGAAGAATTAACTGAAAAAAAAGAGTCACAACTTCCAGCTAGATAGTATTCAATGCAACACAAATAAATCAATTTAAATGATGTATTTGAAAATAAAGTGAACATACCCCCAACTTATCACTTGTTATTCAAGAATTCTAACAAGCATTAACTGAAAAGACAGTGCCACAACTTCAAGCTAGATAGTATGCAATGCAACACAAATAAATAAATTTAAATGCTTTATTATTTGAAGAAAAATGCAATACCCCCACTTATCATAGGCTATTCAACAATTCTATCAAGCATTAACTGAAAAAACAGGACCCTACAACACTCCAAGCTAGATAGTATTCTAGTTCGCAAACAAAAATAAATTCAAATGGGGCCAGTTTGTATTTGATGTAAAAAGTGTAGATACTCCCCCACTTTATCACTAAGGCTCAAGAATTCTAAAGTAGCTTACTAACTAAAAAAACAGAGCCACAACTTCCAGCTAGATAGCATTCAATGCAACACAAATAAATCAAATAAATCAATGTAAATGCTGTATTGTTTGTAAAAAGTGCAGATACGCACACCTATTGCTGTCTATTCAAGAATTCTAACAAGCATTAAGTGAAACGACAGAGCCACAACGTCCAGCTAGATAGTATTCAATGCCACATAAATCATTTTCAACGCTGTGTTATTTGAAAAAAAGTGCAGACACCCCCACTTATCACTGTCTGTTCAAGAATTCTAACAAGCATTAACCGAAAAAAATAGAGCCACAACTTCCAGCTTGATAGTATTCAATGCAACACAAATACATCAATTTAAATGCTGCATTATTTGGAAAAAAGTGCAGGAACCCCCACTTATCACTGGCTATTCAAGAATTCTAACAAGCATTAAGTGAAAAGACAGAACCACAACCTTCAACTAGATAGTATTCAATGCAACACAAATAAATCAATTTAAACGCTGTATTATTTGAAAAAAAGTGCAGACACCCCCACCTTTCACTGGATATTCAAGAATTCTAACAAGAATTTAATGAAAAAACAGAGCCACAACTTCCAGCTAGATAGTACTCAATGCAACACAAATAAATAGATTTAAATGCTCTATTTAAAAAAATGCAGATATCCCCACTTATCATGGGCTATTCAAGAATTCTAAGAAGCATTAACTGAAAAAAACAGAGCCACAACTTCCAGCTAGATAGTACTCAATGCAACACAAATAAATAGATTTAAATGCTGCATTATTTGGAAAAAAGTGCAGATACACCCACTTATCACTGGCTATTCAAGAATTCTAACAAGCATTAACTGAAAAGACAGAGCCACAACTTCCAGCTAGATAGTACTCAATACAACACAAATAAATAGATTTAAATGCTGCATTATTTGCAAAAAAAATGCAGATACCCCCACTTATCACTGGCTAGTCAGGAATTATAGCAAGAATTAACTGAAAAAAGAGAACCACAATTTCCAGCTTGATAGTATTCAATGCAACACAAATAAATCAATGTAAATGCTGCATTATTTGAAAAAAGTGCAGATACCCGCACTTATCACTGGCTATTCAAGAATTCTAACAAGCATAAAATAAAAAAACAGAGCCACAACTTCCAGCTATATAGTAACTAAATCAATTTAAATGCTGTATTATTTGAAAAAAAGTGCAGATACCTTCACTTATGAATGGCTATTCAAGAATGTTAAAAAGCATTAACTGAAAAAACAGAGCTACAGCTTCCAGCTAGATAGTATTCAATGCAACACAAATAAATCAATTTACATGTTGTATTATTTGAAGCAAAAACATGTCGACACCCCCACTTATCACTGGCTATTCAAGAATTCTAACAAGCATTAACTGACAAAACAGAGCCACAACTTCCAGCTAGACAGTGTTCAATGCAACACAAATAAAATCCATTTAAATGCTATATTATTTAAAAAAGTGCAGATACTTCCACTTATCACTGGCTATTCAAGAATTCTAACAAACATTAGCTGAAAAAAGAGCCACAACTTCCAGCTAGATAGTATTCAATGCAACAGAAATAATTCAAAGTATATGCTGTATTATTTGAAAAAAAGTGCAGATTCCCCCACTTATCATTGGATATTCAAGAATTCGAAGAAGCATTAACTGAAAAAACCAAGCCACAACTTGCAGCTAGATACTATACAATGCAACACAGATAAATTTAAATGCCAAATGCCGTATTGTAAAAGTGCAGATACCCCAACCTATCGGTGGCTATTCAAGAATTCTAACAATAATAAACTGAAAAAACAAAGCCACAACTTCCAGCTAGATAGTATTCAATGCAACACAAATAAATCAATTTAAATGCTCTATTATTTGGAAAAAAAGTGCAGATACCCACACTTATCACTGGCTTTTCAAGAATTCTAAGAAGCATTAACTGAAAAAAACAGAGGCACAACTTCCAGCTAGATAGTATTCAATTCAACAGAAATAAAACAAATAAATTAATTTAAATGCTGTATTGTTAGAAAAAAGTGCATATACCCACACTTATCACTGTCTGTTCAAGAATTCTAACAAGCATTAACCAAAACAAAAAACAGAGCCACAACTTCCAGCTAGATAGTATTTAATGCAACACAAATAAAATCCATTTAAATGCTATATTATTTAAAAATGTGTAGAAACTTTCTTATCACTAGCTATTCAAGAATTCTAACTAGCATTAACTAAAAAAAAAGCCACAACTTCCACCTAGATAGTATTCAACGCAACAGAAATAAATCAATGCAAATGCTGCATTATTTGAAAAAAAAGTGCAGATTCCCCCACTTATCATTGGATATTCAAGAATTCAAAGAAGCATTAACTAAAAAAACGAGCCACAACTTGCAGCTAGATAGTATACAATGCAACACAAATAAATTAATGTAAATGTCGTATTGTTTGAAAAAAGTGCAGATACCCCAACTTATCTCTGACTATTCAAGAATTCTAAGAAGCATTAAAATTGTTTGTGTAGGCTGTGATAGCCGATTTATAGCATTTATAAGTGTTTACTGTATCTGTTTCTGCTTGTTTTCTGAAAAAAAAATATATATCTCTTGTTTTCCCACCTTACTGAGCTAGAATAGTCCAGTTTCAGAGCCATGATCCCTGGGCTTTGTTTGCAGTTCCTGCCACTTGATTCTTTTGCCTAATTTGAAGAGAGGAAGTTCCCTTTACTAACAGTGGGATGTGGAAGCATTGAGCTGCCTGTTGGTCCAGTTTTGTGAGGTTTCAGCCAGCAGGAAACTTGTAGTTTTTTGGTCGTTTGGCCAGTTCCAGCTCTTTCAGCCCCTGATATAAAACATAAACACGCGGTTTTTGGCTTGTACCTACTCAGCACAGATCCTCGTGGTGGCCAAAGCAGAGTAATCCAAGCTTCAGGAGCTAAAAGCGACTTTTACCTGATTTAAGTATAATTTTGTGGCTTTCCACTTCTATTTATCTAGCGTCCTATTTCCTCGTTTGCTGATACATTGTTATTGTTTATTATGCATTTATTCTGTTATTGCACTTGGTTTCAGTTTGTTACTTTTAAAAATCTGTAACTGTTGCAGTTTGTGTAGGCTGTGATAGCCGATTTATAGCATTTATAAGTGTTTACTGTATCTGTTTCAAGTTGTTTTCTGAAAAAAAAATATATATATATCTCTTGCTTTCCGCCTTACTGAGCTAGAATAGTCCAGTTTCAGAGCTTGCTGATCCTGGGCTTTGTTTGCAGTTCCTGTTACTGATTCTTTGCCTAATTTAAAAGGAGGAAGTTCTGTTTACCACAGTGGGAGTGGGAAGTACTGGAGCTGCCTGTTGGTCCAGTTTTGTGGAGGTTTCAGCCAGAAATCAGTTATTGGTCGTTTTAAATAGTTCCTAGCTTTCAGTTTCTGATATAAACATGCTAAACACGTTTTTAGCTGCTTGTACCTACTCAGCACAGATCCTCGTGGTGGCCAGCAGAGGTCCAAGCTTCAGAGAGCTAAAAAGCCACTTTTACCTGATTTAAGTATACCTTTTTTGTGGCTTTCCATTTATTTATCTAGCAAACTGTATTTCTGCTTGCTGGATACATTGTTATTGCTTATTATGCATTTATTCTGTTATTGCACTTGGCTTCTCAGTTTGCTTACTTTTAAAAATCTTGTAACTGTTGCAAATTGTTTGTGTAGGCTGTGATATAGCCATTTATAGCATTTATAAGTGTTTAATACTGTATCTGTTTCGCTGTTTTCTGAAAAAAAAAATATATATCTCTTTGTTTTCCGCTTTACTGAGCTCAATAGTCCAGTTTCCAGAGCTTGCTGATCCCTGGGCTTTGTTTGCAGTTCCTGTTACTGATTCTCTTTTGCCTAATTTGGAAGAGAGAGGAAGTTCTCTGCTTACTGCGGGAGTGGGAAGCATTGAGCTGCCTGTTGGTCCAGTTTTGTGAGGTTTCAGCCAGAAACTTGTAGTTTATTGGTCGCTTTAAATAGTTCCTAGCTTCTTTCACTTCGATATAAAACACGCTTAAACGCCAAGGTTTATGCTGATGAAGGCTGATTTAGCGAGAGCTACAATGCTGCACACACTAGGGCAGCACGTTATGATTTAAACCATTAGGGCTACCTAAAGTCCACTCTTCAAATTCTCTTCCCTTAAAGCTACCTTCCTAACTATACTACTGATCCAATCAGTATATCCTATAACTAAAAAGAGCATCTCTACCTGACTTCAGTAGACTATTATTCTTTATCTGTCAAACCTAGCACTTGCTCCTGCTAGGTACTTATCACCGTGATACAGCACTTTGTTATAGATAGTGTACCCCAAAAAGGCGCACCCCATTTCCTGACACCCAAGTACATCCTCGAATTCCTTTTTAAAAGTTTTTGTCTATTTTTCGAGTAATGTCAATGATCAGTTTAAGTAGGGGTTCCTCTCCTCGTCGGAAGCTTGAAGAATCCTAGCAGCTATTTAGTGTAATGTTGGCAATTGCCTCATGTACACAAACAACCCTCCTCCTCCCAAGCCAAACACAAATACATGCGAGATGCAACTATATCTACCTCAAACTGGAGGCTGAGCCTTCAACATAGGACTGGCAAGAACAGACTGGAGGAGAAGGTTACCACACACTATAGACCCAGTCTCACATAAAACCATCACAACCTCAAATCATATAGCCACATAAACACCCAGACATACTCGGAGGCTCTGATCAAAATCTACCAAAACAGCAGAGGCCAAAGCAGACACCCAAACAACCACCTCAGAACACAACACCTGCAACATAGACCTCACAGTCAGGAGTGTCAACAGTCACAGCCCTCAGCCAAACACAATGCCA
>NW_025054312.1:0-2500 GCF_019279795.1 Protopterus annectens
CTAAAGCTTGGTAATCCCCCAAAGGAAAAACAGGGAAATGCACAAGGAAATATAGAGGATTCTGCATCACTCTTAAATTTAATCAACAGAGGATTTTCCAAAAAAAATATTGACCCAGTCAGCTATAACGATTCCCATGACATCTCGGTCCCTGCAGTCAGAGAGTTTACTTACTAAAAGCTTGTAATTCCAAGGAAAGATTGAAACGATTTCCTCCCTCAGCTGCATGTCATGGTCACAATACCTGCAAAATACTAGTTCATAACTGAATAACATTAGCTCTATTATTTTCAACCTGAATAACCTCATATCACAATCTGTAACCTCTCTCTCTCCCTGTTTTACACAGTTCTTAGCCTGCCAACCAATTATGGCTTTTTCTTCTGCCCTTAGCCATTTATTTCCATTTCTCACGACTTCGGGTTCCTAAAACAATACTACCGATACCTAACTCCCTATTTAAATTGGCAAATAAAACATTTCCTTTATGAAGTGAATTGCTTCTCTCCCATCATTCTGTGTTGCACAAATTTAATGACTCTTTCCCTATAATACCCCTTTTTTCCTATCTTGTCTCCTTCCTCCTCCTGAGATGGGTTGAACCAGCCATTTTATACACCCTAAAGGCCCATCTGCATCCACCATTCTTCAATGTGCAAAAAGATGACATCTTGTCGCTCATGAACAAGCCATCACCCCTACCTTACTCTTGCCATTAATATCTCCACCATTCAGATATCTTCCAGATATAACCCATGTATTTTTAGCATGAATATAACTGTAATACAACCAAGCCTTCTACTTTTAAGACACTTTCCCCACCTGCCCTTTAACAAATACCATTAATTCACCCTACATCTTCTGCTTACTCTACTAGACCTATCTTAATGCTAGTAGTAACTTTACAATCCTTACTCTATGCTCACCCTCTGCATGTTGAAACATACCCATTACTAGTACACTGCTTTGTAGTAGATTAAAACATCCTTCCTAACCTCCCTCCCATTTCTCAACAAATCAATAGTCTTTTGACCCTGTAGAGGCTGCACTTGCCAAAAAAGATCATATTAATACACAAAGCATCATAGGTTCATAGGTTGGTACTAGGCTATTGGCCCTAGGGCCTATACAAGCCTTGCCATAAGAATTCCCTGGCTATTTCTTCCCACATTATTTACTTCCCTGACCCCTGTCTGGCAGAACGACTGATGTGATCTGCGGGGTGAATTTCCTTTCTCCCATCCAATTCATCAAGGTTCCTTTTGAAGAGGGCCAAAGAGGCGCTCTGCTTGACATGTATGGGCAGTCCATTCCAGCATCTGGGGAGTCTCTGGGTCAGGCACCTATCCCTCCAGCATGTTTTGTTTATTGTGATGACAAGGTTTAGATCCCTGGAACGTGTGGCTCTGAGGGATTGGGATTTCTTTAAGTGTAGCATGTCCAACAGCTCTGGGTTTGACATGGCCTTGTATGTTAAGCAGAGATTGCCTCAGAGTAGACGATATGCGACAGCGTATAGCTGGAGTTTTTTAAGGCAGTCAGCATAGGCCATCTGCTTTAGGCCTGTGATTCTTTTAGTGAGGTATTTCTGCGGCCATTCCAGTTGTTGCAGATGTCTTAAGAGGTACATACCAAATGGGGCATTGTATTCTATAATGGATCTAATGAGGGATGGGTACAGTGGGACAATCACCTCCTTTTTTCTGGATGAAAAGCCCTTTGTGATGAGGTATGCCACATAGAAGGATTCCCTGACTGTTGTGGCGATGTGGTTATTGAAGGTGAGACCACTGTCCAACTGTGTCCCTAAGTCTCTTATCACACTTTCGGTGTTTAGTGTACTGCCAACTATGTGGTAATTCACGGGTACATGTTTTTTTCCCAAAGGGGATAACTATATATTTCTTGGCATTGAGCTTGAGCCCATGGCTCTGGCACCAAGCATCTGTTTCTGTAAGGCCCTTTTGTAGAGTATCCATATCATATGGGAATTCAATAATGGCTCCCAGTTTGCAGTCATCTGTGAACTTTGTTAGCTAGAGTCCCTTAGTGTTGGCCTGTATTTCAGAGAAGTAGATGCCAAACAAGAGAGGTCCCAGGACTGAACCCTGAGGTACTCCACTTGTCACTTGTCTGGACCTGGATTTGGAGTCAGCTACTTTTACAGTGTGGGTTCTGTCAGTAAGCCAGTTGGCAACCCATCGAGTGACATAGGAATTTATGCCCAGCTTAGTAAGTTTATCTATGATTCCAGAGTGGGGGATGGTGTCAAAGGCCTTGGTGAGGTCCAGACAGGCTGTGTGGACTGCCTTGCCCTCGTCCATGGCTCTGGAGACTAATTCAAAAAAAGTCAATCAGGTTCAGGAGACAAGATTGGCCCTTCACGAACCCAAACTGGGTGGGGTGCAGTGTTTGAAGGTTGTCAATGTCTTTGTTTATAAGTTCCATGATGATATGTCCCATGGCCTTGCAGATTAGGCTCATCAGACTGATTGGACAG
>NW_025054312.1:7500-8980 GCF_019279795.1 Protopterus annectens
TGTTATGGAAGGAGGACTTAATGTGCAGACTATGGAAACTGGGGATGGCCCTCAGTTTGAGTTGACACCTAATTCAGACAATGGTGTTAGGAGGAGTGAGAGACTGGCGCAACAATCGGGCTATAATGCCCAGGTTAATTCCAGAGACACTGTTAACCAAAATCAGAATATTGAGGTGTCAAATAATGTAAAAAAACAAAATTTTCGGGGGAAAGCCTCGAGGCCGATGCTGCAGAACAAGAGAGCGACGAGGAACAGGAGAAGGAAGTGGTAGTTGATGAGTCCTTACCAGTGTGTTTATTAAGCGATCACCTTAAATGTACTATTATTACTAACTCTAAAGCTGATTTTAAAATCTTCAATTATACTAGCCTTTCCATCTGTGAGGACACGGTGGAATTGTTAAGTAAAGGGTATAATTTTGTGCCATCAACCACCTTTAATATGGCTCACACTTTAATCGACCTGAAATTGTTCATTAGGAAACTTAATTTGTTGTTCCTTATGGGAGGTGATTTTAGTGATAAGTCTGATTTTTTTGTTTCTAGTGTTTACAACCCCCCCCCCCCTTCACACTTTACTGACTCTCTTTGAAAAAATCATGGAGATGGACTTGAGGAATTTAAAGGATGTGAAAAATAGATACAAATATAACATAACAAGAGAAGAAAGAGAATTGTTAAATTTATTGAAACAAGCTCCTATACGAATAATGAAGCCTGATAAGGGTGGAGGATTGGCCATAATGTTTAACAGTGATTATATTGAAAAAATGGCATTAATTCTGGATAGTGATACCTATTCAAAATCATCGTTGAATGAAATGAATTTGGCGTACTGTATAATTAGATCTTTATATGAGGAATTATACATAGAAGGTAGAATTGACAAGGACATGTATAACTTTCTCCAGCAACCAACTGTAAAAACACCAGTACTGTTTGGTATCCCAAAGGTCCACAAAGATTTACATAATCCACCCATGAGGCCTTTAGTCGATGGTAGAAATAGTATGACATATACCTGTTCAAAAGTAATAGATAAAATCTTGCAAAAATATATTAAGGTTGAAAAGCAGATTTCTAAGGACTATTGGTCTTTTCTCAAATCCATTGATAATTTGCAATTTTCCGCTACTGGATTTTTTGTCACTGTGGACGTTAAAGATCTTTAATCATGCATTACACATGATAAAGCGATTGAATGGGTTACTGATATGTTGAGGCTCCTTGGAGCACCTCTTAGTGAAATTCAAATAGTGGGTGAATTAATAGATACAGTTCTTTCTTACAATTATATATTGTTTAATAAAGAAATTTTTCACCAGAGGATCGGGGTGGCAATGGGGTCCCCGTGAGGAGCCAGTATCGCTAATCTAGTGATGGCATTTTGGGAAAGGAATAACGTGTTGGAGAACGACCAATTCAAGGATAGGTTAGTATTTTATACTAGATTCCTCAACGATATTTTCTTGTTGTAT
>NW_025054313.1:0-8714 GCF_019279795.1 Protopterus annectens
GGCAAAACCCTTTTTTTGGGGGCCCAATAATTTTGAATTTTTGCCCAATGGGAAACCATCAACAAGAAAAACATAAGCAAAACATAGCATATGAATTGCCAAATCGGAGTTGTTGTTAGAATAAGTAGAATAGAACATGCTGAATAAAACATGAGTGTCATAGCTGGAAATAGAAACAATAGCTGTTAGCATAAAGGTTGAATTGTCAAATGACAAATACTGTAGGAATCAGTGAATTAGCATGTTTGAGTAAAACATGAGAACACCGACTAACATTTTTTCAACACACATGGAGTGCTGTAATATACCCTGAATGCAGTATCTTAACACATTATAAATCCCTGTGGTATGTAACATAATAGTTATTGCAACCATTTCAACACACACTTAAGACTTAAGGACTCATTTAAACCAGGATGGCAATCTGCTTCCAAATGAAGTTGCCACTTCAATTCAAGAACTTGCAGTAAGCCATCTGCATCCCCAAAAAAATTCTCCACTTGTTCCAGAACCAAAAACTTGCACATAGAAAAGTTATTGCAAGACATACTATGTTTGCCTAAGGCATTGGAAGAATCCTTCGAACGAATGGCGGCGTTGTGTTCTTTTATCCTGTCACTTAATTTCCTGGTTGTCTTCCCTATATAGAAGCAAGAACACAAAGTGCAAACAGCAGCATACACCACCATGGTGCTGTTGCAATTAAAGGCCTTTTTGAAAACAACTGGTACATTGCAATGATTGAAAGTGAATTTGTCTCCTAGTAAAATAAAATTACATGCAACACATTTCCCACATGTAAACATGACTTTAGACTGACTGATGGGCATGTGTTGTGTAAATAAGAAAGGTTTGTCTTTACCTTCAAAAAAAGATTTGAAGGTTTTGTTTTTTTTAAAAGAAAACTTCGGGGCTGGTCCTATGATATCTGTAATGGAGTTGTCACTCTGCAAAATTCTCCAATTGTTGTTCAAAATGCTTCTGATATTTTGCATGTCTCTACTAATGGTTAAAGCAAAACTGCATGACCAACTATCAATATCATCTGTAGAAGTATTCTTGTTGGGAATAAACCCATGTTTTAAAATAGGTCTACATTTGCTGTGTCTGTGAAATCTAATGTTATTTCTGATGTTGTTAACTAAGTTAGCTGGGTAGTTCTTCTGTATGAACAAAGAAGATAAAAAATCACATTCAATTTCAAAATCAGTGTCATTACTTATTAATCTTGATAATCTAACTGAAGCAAACAGTATTCCAAACTTGTAAAAGGAAAAAACGGCTCCAAGATCCACAAATCGCACCAGCAAGTATGAAGTATTCTAAACGCAAAAATAATTTATTTATCACACCAATACAGCGGCCGCTTGAATCAAACTCTAATAGCTTCTCAGAGAGACATGTAATACATTAAAAATAACGTTTATTTATACATTGTAAGCAAGCATGCCAGATGATATACGCTTCCTTGCTTTTACGGCTTTTTTTCTTATACATCTTAAGATAGTCATAACATGTATATAAAATCATTTTTAAAAAACTCATTTAAAACCAGCAAGTTTGGCAGGGATGGGAATAAACTTTTCTATTAATACAAACAACTCCTGCCATATAAAAACTCAGCCGCAAAGGGCTAAAATACATTGTTGCTAAATTAATCAAATAACATAACAACTATACTAGGTGGCTATTACATTGTCCAGTCACCTCCATGTATTCTTACTCCAGTTAGATCCCAAAGTTACTTATATATATTATTCCTAAGATTTTAAAATAATGTATGATGTAATATGTCTACAATTAGTAGTAACAATAACTTTTGGCCCCCCGATTTTTTTGCGTTGTTATTCACCTCACTATAATTTCCACACCAATAATAAACATTGGTGTGAGTACCTACACCTCATACATTAAATTTGTGGGACCAAAAATGAGTAAGTTGATTATTCAATTTACTCATTTTTCCACTTGTACTTTTTTCTGGATTAATTGGTGTGTTAAAATCACATATTGTACCCAAATACCTATAGGACATACCCAATTTATTGAGTTATCTAAGGTAACTTTTCAATTTCCAACAGGCAAGAAATATTGCATATGTTCATTTAAACCAGGACGTTGAATGCATTTAATTTGATTTGCCATTCCAACTCCCTGGTTTCCAATCTAATAGATGCAGGCCCTCCTCTACTACTCTGTGGGATATGGTCTATAGCAGAAATAAAATTTGTGTCCTATTTGTTGGTCTATATGTTTACAAAAGCATTTCAAGATTATGTTTTCTTATAGCGCACATATGCTGGTAAATCCTTCCCTAAATTTATGGTCGGTTTTACCAACATAGTACGCAGGATTAACCATCGAAGGTAGTAAGGACAATAGACCTAGTTTCACAGTTTATCTTGTGTCCAATTGTATACTTTCTACCATTGATTGAGAATGAACTTCCTGTTTTACACAACTACACCAGTTGCAATCACAGGTGAATGTACTTGCACCTTGCGGGGTAAATGTACCCTTTAGAAAATAAATCATCGCTAGTTACCTTCTAATAAAGTTTTAAATTCTTCCTTCCTATATACAGGGTTTAGTTCCCAACTTTTCTAATAATAGTCTGTTACAAACAGTGGACCAGTTTTGTAAATAATGGAACCTATTTCAAATCCATATTGTATGTTGTAATGAAGCTACAAGAGTAACTCAGGCTCCTTCACAGGCTAGTGTTAGGAAGTTCCAAACCATATTTTCTACATTAGGGGTACATATGGGCACCTCACTATCATTTCTAATATGAATTTTCAACAATGGTGTATAAACCCATTCTCTTGTTCCTCACTTCCACTATTAACTCGTTTATAAGCCCTTCAGGGTAGTCCCTATTTTTAAACATATCGTAGAGGTGCTAACATTCTCTATTAAAACTCTCTTCAGTACTACACATCTTCACAGCTCTAATCAACTGTCCTTTAATAATGAAACGTTGTTTGTATGGGTGTTGGCTAGAGTAGTGAAGAAATGAGTTGCAATAGGTTTTTTTCCTATGTATTGAAGAGGTTAATAAACCATCTTCCAAATTCTTGTCTAGTTTAACATCTAAATAGTCCATACTAGATGTAGAAAATTTGTGTGTGAACCTAAAAAATCTGGTTGTATTGTTCATATATGTGAGGAGTTCCACTGCTTCCTGTTCTGACCCCTTAAATATCATAAAGATATCATCCAGGAATCTGGTGTAATAAACTGCCTGATTTGTATAACTGGAGTTCCCAAAAATGAACTTCTTCTCCCAGTATGCTACAAATATGTTTGCTACTGACGGGCCACATGGTGAACCCATTGCTATGCCTTGTGTTTGCAGAAAGTATTTTTTGTCAAATGTGAAAAAATTGGATGTTAATATTATATCTAACAGGTCCGTTACTGTGTCAATCTCATTTTAGAATCCTAAGTCCTTCAAAAACTCCCTATCCACTCAATGGCTTCCAAGTGAGGTATTGATGTGTACAGATCTACTACATCGATGGTAAGAAAGTTCCACAATGGGTCAAACTGGAGTCCATTGATGTCAGAAAGGAACGCCCAGGAATCTTTACAGATGTGAGGGATTGTTTTATATACTAGAAAGGATTTTATCCACTAGGCATGCATATGGGTAAGTCATAGATGATCTTGCATCTATGAGTGCTCATGGGTGGGTTGTAAAGGTCTTTGTGGATCTTCGAATTCAAGATAACAGGGTCTTGGGGTAGTGATATCTATGTATTGGTAGGTGTCATTGTCGATTTTCCTGCCAAAAATAGGTCACGGAAGTATCCCCTGTTCCTGAATAGGCCTTATTCATCTCACACGGAAGCAGTGGTGTAAGCTGGACTGTCCAAAATATGAAACATTTTTTGGATGTAGTCTACATTATCCAAGATGACCAACCCCTTTGTCAGGTTTAAACACTCTCACTGGTAAATGGCAAAGTTCATTCAAGAGAACTCTTTGTCCCTTAGAAATATTGTGTTTTAGATGTCTAGTACAATTATTTCTGTTAGACTCTAAGTATCTAAAGTCGAACTCACACACTCTTTCAAACAAGGACAAATCAGGGTGTATAGGTGGATTAAATACACTGGACAGTTTAAGTTTACACTCATCCTGTTGCAAGGGGGTTGAAAACAGTAGTCCCAGATTTAACGTCCGTATAAAACATTTCAAGTCAATGATAGTCTCCGTCAGGTTGAACTGACTACTGGGTACAAAGGTGTTACCAAGAGCCAATAAGTCAATTAACTCCTGTTCTATAGTGAAACTGGAGAAATTATAGATTTTAAAATCCCCTTTAGTATTCACCAGTATTTTCACCCTAGTGTCTTGAGGCAGATCCACCTGGGAATCCCTATTCAAACTTAATTGTTGTTCCATCGTCTGTTCCTGTAGTTCTTCTTGTAATTGTTGTTCCGTTGGCCTAAAAAACCACCCTGGTTCTTTTGGCCTTCCCCCTGGGGTCGTTGTCCAGGCTTGTTGTTGTAATTGTTAGCCTTAATTCTATTGCTCCTCCGTGGCCCCTCTGGACCTCCAAGTTCAACTTCATCCCCCATGTTATCCATGTTGTTCACTACGTGGTCCCCTTGGGGTCCTTGATCTGACTCACTGGGATTGCATGGTGTACTCATGGGAATAACCTCCCATGGTACATATGGCATAGTTAGTTTAACATAGGCTTTATTTTGGTGGTACGCCAATCTATCTCTTGTTAGTTTCTTACTCTTGTTGGCTTTAAGTTTAACCAGCAATGCATCAATGCTGTTAAAGATGCGTGCATAATCGTATTTGTACCTTACAAAGTCAATGTCCATCTTAATTTGTTGGTCCAAGTCATTAATCTCGACTGTCAATGTAGCAGTGTGTAGTGTGTAGTGTTTAATCATTAGCTCCAACAATTGGAGTCCTTGTTGATCAAACAGTACACGTAGTTCTGATAAAAAAGACTCCTCTATTAATAGACCAGAAGGTGCAAAGGAGCTACGTAGTCCCTTTGGAACCATTTTATCTTGTACACATTGGTTCAAGTAACACACTTCCAACTGTAGTTTTCTTAATTTTAACAGTTTTTGGTCGAATAGTTTAAGTTTACTTACTAGAGTGTCCACAGTAGTAGCCATATCTGCCTGTAATGCCGGTAGTTCCTGTGACCCTCGTTGTGTAAATGTAAAAGAATCCAAAGCTGTAATCCATTCACCCAACGCCGGAACTCCAATAAGCACTTGTGGTTGGCCAATATGGTCGCTCAAAAAAACAGAAGGAGAGGGCGCAAAGAAATGTCCATTGTCCCCAATAAGGTTACCATTCAGTTGCCCTGCTTGAGTTGAATTGATGTTTCTGGCTCCAGAATTGTCATTCCGTTGCCCTGCTGGTATAGAATAGTTGTCCGCATAGCTAGAATTGTTGCTTGCACTAGTAGCACCAAGATTGTTACTCCTACCGTTCCCTCGGTCGATGATGTCCAACCGAGAGTTCAGTTGGTCAAGTCTTTGCGTAATTACCGTTAGCATTGCTGCCATATCGTTATTGGAGCTGGGTCTATCTGGATTTGTAGACCCAAAGATATTCGGACTTGCCGGGCTCGATGGTGATCCAGAGACCATAGAAGCAGACAAACAAACTGAAGCAAACAGTATTCCAAACTTGTAAAGGATCGGTCCGCACCAGCAGCAGAGCGACGAACGCAAAACACCATCACCACAGCGCCGGTCCAGTCGGCTTCAGAGCACATTGTGGGTTAACGCGCTATTTACAGTTGACAACAGCAGCATGTTCGCGATACGTTGGTGCCGTCATTTCATTACGGCTTCATACATCTTAGTCATAACATGTATAAATCATTTTAAAACTCATTTGAACTAGCAGGATGGAACAACTTTCTATTACATACACCCGCCACCAGTCGCGGTTAAACATTGTCGTAAATTAATCAAATAACATAACAACTATACTAGGTGGCTATACTAGGTGACTGGACAATGTAATAGCCACCTAGTATAGTTGTTATGTTATTTGATTAATTTAGCAACAATGTATTTTAGCCCTGCGTTGAGTTTTTATATGGCAGGAGTTGTATGTATTAATAGAAAAGTTTATTCCCATCCCTGCCAAACTTGCTGGTTTTAAATGAGTTTTTTAAAAATGATTTTATATACATGTTATGACTATCTTAAGATGTATAAAAATGCTGGCAAGGAAATGATGATATCATACGGAGTATGCTTGCCTGTATAACAGTCAAAATATTTTTAATGTGTTATATGTCTCTGAGGAAGTTATTCGATTTTGATTGGCTTAAACGCTTGTATTGGTGTGATAAATAAATTATTTTTTGGCAAGTGAATACTTAGAATACTTCATGGCTCTGCTGGGTGCTGGAAAAGGACAGATCTTGAGTCAAGTTTCTTTTACAAATCTTGATAATCTGACAAACTGCCCCTCAACTACATTCTTCTTCATAAACCACGGGTGTTGACTATTGTAGTTTAGATAACTATTTCTATGTTTCTTTTCTAAAAATGTTGGAAGAAAGATCTCCAATTGTTTTTTCAATAGATAAGGTGGTGTCTAAAAAAGACACAGAACCTTTGCCCAATCCAAATTGAAATAAAAAGTTGTCCAGAATCACATGAGAGTGTGTAGAGTGTCGATCCTGGATTTAGGGAATTTTCCAAATTTATGTAAAAAATGCTTAACATAACTAAGACCCTCTTGGTGGGGTATGCTAGTGTATAAGGCTGTTACATCTAAAGTAACCAATATCTTCCCTATATCACTGAAAGAGGAGCCATGAAGTTTGTTTAAAAAATTCCAAGAGTCTTTGATATCAAAAGGACTAGCTTGTGCTATGGGATTTAAAATGAAGTCAACATATTGTGCTATTCGTTCGGTTTTAGTCTTAATGTTGGAAATAATTAACCTGAACGGTGGGTTGTGGCTGTCTTTGTGTATTTTGGGGATACCAAAAAGTTTCCCTAAACTGGGATGGGGGTGTGTGCATAAACATAAATTCTTCATAGGAAATATCCTGGTTTCTAACTAAAGAATTAAGAACTTTGTCAATGTGTGTAAAACTGTTATTTACAACATTTAAAGAGACTTTTTAATAGAAGTCATCATTAAGTAACGTTTCTTCAATTTTAGAAATATATTCATCTTGACGCATCAATACTTCTCCCGTCCCCTTGTCTGCCTTCATAATTCTTAAATTGTCATCATTCATTAGATCCATAAGAGCTACCTTTTCATTATGAGTAAGATTAAACCATTTCTCTTGGCATTCAGAACTCATGAGGTTTCTCATATCATTTTCACATACTCTGATGAAGGCAGATATAGTGTTGTGTAGGGGAGGGTTAAATAAACTTTTTTTACGTAACACAGAACAATCAATTTCAGTATTAGAATGGTTATTCACATATCTTCTAGAAGAAAAGTCAGCACTATGTGCAGTAAGTTGTTGAGAATTGTGTATAATGTTTTGTTGATAACTGGGTAATAACCCTTGTTGAGAGTCCACAATAACACCTTGTTGAGAGTCCAGAATAGCATCTTGTTGAGAGTCCGGAGTGGTGGAGTCATTATCACTTAACAATACATGAAGATTTAATTTTCTGGCAAATAGACGTAGATCCATAAGTAGATTTGGTAGATGAGCTCTCTGGGCTGGTACAAAAGAATGTCCTTTTTCCAAAACCTTAATGTGATCATTTGATAACTGTTTATCAGATAAATTGAACACAGTGGAAATGACATCAGTGGAAATGACATTAATGAGAATTTCATGACTGGCAGTAAACATGTTGTTATTACTAGTCACATGACTTAGAGATGACAAAGTACTGAATGTATTGGGACCAGTTACTTGTGGCTACTCCTGGTTATGATGTGTCTGGGAGGAATGTGGTATCCAATTTTTCCTAACCCTCTTCTCTTTAAGGCACTGTCTTCTGTGGTTAACTGCTTTTGTTTTCCTTTGTTTTGTGGAAAAGAGGTAATGGTGGATTTAAAGTTGGTGTGGACAGACGAGTGTCTAAAAAAGGAAGACACGGGAGAATGGGGGAGGAAGTGGAAGAAGTGGTGGGAATATGAAAATAGGTGGAAGGCACAGGAGACGAGACTGGGGGGAAAGGATTCATTGGCAAAAGGAAAGGGTCTACTACTGTTGGGAGGGTTTAGGGGGGGGAATCTTGCCAGTATAGACTGGATCTGCCACCACTGAAATCAGGTAAGGAACATAGAGTGGATACATGAGTTAAACTGGCAGAAGAACAGGACACTGGGATCCTGTTGTCAGAAGAAAAAGAAGAGGGCGTCACATGAAGGTTAATACTTGAAGTGGGAATAGGTGGAGAAGAGTGAATGGGATGAAAAGGGTTAGAATAGGATATAGAGGAGGAAGGAGTGGGAGTGAGGTCATTGGATGAAAAACAGTTAGAGAAGGACCTGCGGGTAATGGGTTGTTCATAAACATGGTGGTTGGATGAATGAGTAAGTATAAAGCTGTTGTCAGATCTATTTGAGTAGATGTTATTGTTTCTGACTGGTTGTAAACATCTGTCTAGTCCATTTGAGTAAAGGTTGTTCCTGGAAGGTTGGAACAGTTTCTTTTGTCTCCTTTTTTTTGTTTTCTACAACCTTTTTTTGAAAATTGTTTGCTTTCCTGTTCAAAAAGGTTTTTATTA
>NW_025054314.1:0-9374 GCF_019279795.1 Protopterus annectens
AAAAAATCCCCCCCCAAAAAAAAAATCCAAAAAACCCTCAAAAACACACAAACACAAGCACACCAAAACCCTTTACAAAAAACACTAAATAATACACAACAAACCCACAATGAAAATTAAAAGGGCCCCCACTTACAAAGGTAACCTAATTTATAAAAAAACCCCAACATTGCCCTTTTTTGCATTTTAATAACTCTTATATACAAAAACACCAAATTGCACTTACCTTATGCATCCCCTAAGGAAAATTTTAAAAAACCCCAAATTTATTTTTAAAAAAATTTAAGTTTTGGGGGTTTGTCTTCCTGGTTTCTGTGTTTTCTTGGGGGACTTACATTTTTTTAATATTTTATTTTAAAGTATTAATTGAACTCAGATGAACCATATATATATATATATTATATGTGTGTGTGTGTGTCTGTGTCTGTGTGTGTGTGTGTATATATATATACATATATATATATATCTATATATATATAAAACTAAAAAAACTTTTTAAAAGAGAATATGAAAACACGGAGACAAGAAGCACTGAGACAGAACAGATTTTGGCGGAGCGCTGCTTTAGGTACCTTTTATTGTATAGAACAGAACTTCATCAAGAAAACATTATTAGTAAGTGAAAACTGTATCAAGGCACACTATGTGTATGTTTGAGAAAGCCATAAAACTCTATAAAACTCAGCATATGTGCAGTAAGTTTCAAGCAGAAGACCACAGACCACAGTGTGAGCTATGTCCAATCAAATATTGAATCATATACATGATAACCAATGAAAACTGCTGTGAGCATCAATAAACCTACAGCGCAACGTAACCTGCAAAACATAATAATGTACATCCATGGAGCCAAAGGGAGCCGAGGAGCCGAGCAGTCAATATGATAAGATTATATGGTAGACTATAAAATACAATTGTAGCTGAACAACAAAGAAATATATCAATCTAAGTAAGCTACACGCACCAACAAAGGCGCATTGTATTTAAGTTATCATTATTGGTCCTGGAGCAGACTACCGCTCACAATGAAGCAAATAATGCCACGACCTTTAATCACGCGCACCTCAATGAGGAATTACAGTCACCAAAAATAAGTCCAAAACCATAAATTGCAACCCACTGAACTAAGGGCATTCAGTACTGTGCTTACCCAAAGCATTAGAACAGTCCCCTCGTGCACAGATAAGTCACTTAAATGTTCCTTAGCTCTGTCCGGAAGAGAGCTTCCTGGTAGTCTTGCCAATATAAAACGAGCAGCATGTCCGCAAAACTATGACATAAAACAACCAATGTAGATTGGCAGTCATAGTATTTATTGAAAAGAATACTTTATAACCATTATATGTTGAAACCACAAAACAGAACCAGTAAAAAATATGTTGACATACAACACAGTGTCACGCAAGAGTTGAACTGTATACCAGGAGGAAGACACAAATCAGTGAGGATTGTCCAAAGAAAGGGGGTGTGTCCTATTTTCAAAAGTGTCTTGTAGAGTATTCTGTCTTTTGAAGAGATAATCGAGGACCGTAGGGAGGCATTTGCCAAAGGTGACTATAAGTCATGATTGCTATTAATGACATTCCAATTATGGAGGCAATTCCCTAATAGTGTGCAGTATATCCCTACTGATGAGAGCGGGAAGCTGCTACAAAGTCTGTCTGCTTGTTCTGGACTCAGATCTAGTAGAGAAAGCAGTAAATCCATGTAACAGTATGGGTTTGAACTTGGTATGTCTTTCTGTGAGGACAACTGAGAAAACAGAATCAAATAACTCAGCCAGATGAAAGATTTCTGGCGACATAAAACATTTGTTTAAGGAACCTCACTTCTGCAGAAACATATTATCACTGCTACAGTAACAGTGCGAGACAGCCTGATAAGTTGTCCGCATGAACTACATTCTTTTTCATGAAGAAAGGGTGCTGGCTTTTTAAAGTCCAGGAAATTATTACAGTAAGTATTCTTTCTATGTGCACAGCTGACTGCAAAAGCACCTGTTAATCAGCATTAAGGAAATGACTGTATCCAAGAATGCAACTTTGAAATCTGACCAGAAACCACAAAATCCAAGAAGGGGCATGTGCAGAAGGATGTCACTGATAAACTGGACAAATCTGTATCAGAGCTTTCCCACACAAAAAATATCATTGATGTAGCGTCTGTAGAGTCGTGACAGACTGAAAGCTCCTGGACATGCACACCAAGTTTTCAGTTCCCAGACAGTGAGTACCAAATTAAAGCGTAAGCTGGGGCCATTTTGACCCCATGGCAGCCCCTTAACTTGTTGGTAGTTGAAACTTATGGTTGAAATGGAAAAAATATTTAGGCACCACTTTAATTAGAGTGCAGATGGTATTCGGTTTCTGTCATTAGAGAAATTAATTGTATTTTGGACAAAAAACAGTTTAGCGATTCAAGTCCATTCTTATGAGGAATATTCGTGTAAAGGGCCACCACATCTAGAGTTACCAAAATACACTTGGAATCAATATTGGTATTAGTCAGGAAAAGCTGGTTCAAAAAAATCCCATGAATGCTTTAAATAAAAGGGTTGAGAATGGCATCCAGGTATTATTCAGAGATTTTCTCAGTCTTGGTGCACTTATTTGAAATGATGTCTCTGAAAGGGGGATCCACCTCATTTTTATGGATTTTAGGGATGCCAAATAGCTAAACTTGGGTTAGGAACTGACATAAACATATAATCATCCAAAGAAATGCATTGGCTACTTTCAAGCTGCTTGACCAATCTATCAATAAACGAAAATAAGAAGTTATGTACCTACCATAACGTTCCATGTTAGTTGTCTTCTCTCGCCTTCTTTCTTGCTTGATGGGTTCGGAGCAGAATCCCTCGGCTCCCCGACTCGACACTTATAGCCTCGAGAGTCACTTTTACCAGCTCTCGAGGCAGCCCCATATCCCATGATGCAAGGCGGTAAGTACCCAGATCTCGTTTGCTGACAAAGGGCAATAGCACCAAGCATAAAATACTTCCCAAAGGAAAAAAAGAAACTTAGCAGATGGAAGAAGGACCAGGTCTGTCGATGGTCTTCAGCATAACAGTTTCTTATAACAAGGTCTGTCCAGGCCAGGGGGAAGGAGGGAGGGTCGCAAGAAAGAAGGGGCGAGATGAAGACAACTAACATCGAGCTATGGTAGATTACATAATCTGTAATGTTGGATTGTCAATCTACGCCTTCATTCTTGCTTTCTGATGGGACCGCGTCCCTAGCACCTCTACCTCCTGGGTGGCTCAATGGAACAAACTCTTGAGAGACTGTAGAGCAAAACTGGCTCTGTCCTGGAGGCCAAGTCCAATTTGGTAATGGGAAACAAAGTGTGAGGAGTGGCCCAAGTGGCGCTTTTTTGCAAAATAGTGTCCAAAGGGAAGTCTAGCTTGAAAAGCTGTAGAAGTAGCTATAGCTCCTAGTTGAATGTGCTTTAGGTTTCGAAAGCACAGCTGTTTTCCCCTAGTATTAGTAAATTTGTCCAGAGATGACGAGAAGAAAGCCATCTGGACAAGGTCACTTTAGAAACAGGAAGGCCTTTTATTATCCGCATAGGAAACAAAAAGGATTGATCAGATTTTTCTAAATTTTTTGTTCTGTCCAAATAATAATATCTAAGTTGATGGTGGACATCAAGATAATGTAGCTTTGTTCAGGGCCTCTATCTGAATAGTTAGGGAAAAATACAGGGAGATCAATGGATTGATTCAAATTGTTCTTTGAAGGCGACCTTAGGTAAAAAGGTTGGATTAGTTCTCAAAGATACTCTGTCTTTGTGAAAACCAAGTTAGGGAAATTGAACCGAAAGAGCATGAAGTTCAGACACCCTCCTGGCAGATGTAATAGCCACTAGAATAAAGAGTTTTCCAAGAAAGATATTTCAGGGAACAAAAAGAGCAGCTGGCTCGAAGGGGGAAGAATCAGGATGTCAGCACTATAATTTTAGATCCCACTGAGGAGGAGGATTCCTGATTGGAGGCTTTAGTAGGAAAATTCCTTTCAAGAAGGCCTCCTGCAGAGCCTATGGGACATAATATTATGATCTGCTATCCCGAAATGAAAATTGGAAATAGCAGCCAATTGAACTCTGACTGTGGAAGAAGGAGGAGCCTGCATGAGAAAATCTCTGCTAAGAAGTCCAGGACTGCTTTGAACAGGGGCAGTGAAAGGATCATGTTCTGGGCCTTGGCCCAATAAGAGCATTTCATTTGCTTATGTATAAATCCTCCTGGTAGAGAGAGGATTTTAGCGGTTACTATGATGTCTCTAACTGGGTTAGAGATCAAAGGAAGCCTGGCTAAGGAAGGGAAGTGGAGCAACATGCTGTGAGGGTTGAGAAGAAGGGATTGGCCGGTGCAGCTGACCCGATTGGTGAATTAAGAAGATCTGGCACTGGGTCCAGATGCACGGCTGCAACCAAAAGAAAAAGATGATGGAGAGAACGGGAACCAAACTTATCGAGGCCAGTAAGGGCAATGAGAATCCAATTTGGCTCTCAAACGGTAGCTTTCTGGATCACCTGAGGGATCAGGAGGAAATGGAGGAAGGCATAAAGAGAGTCCCTGGGGCCAACTCCTGGGTCAGAGTCGTCTCTGGGGGATGGCCTGATAGAGGAAGAGGCTGAAGAAGTCTGGACATTTGCTGTTTTGGGAGTAGCAAAAGATCGCAACATGGAGCGGCCCATTCCAGAAAAAATCTCTTCCGCTTATAGATTGATTGCTTGGAGAGACCACTCGTGAGGGCATGAGAATAGCTCTGCTCAATCTGTCCGCTACAATGTTGGTTTTCCCAGGGATGTGCGTTGCTACCAGAAACCGATGAGAGGAGATGCGCCCATTGCCATAGTCTGGCGCTTCTCGAGCTAATAGGGGTAGGACTTGGTTCCATACTGTTTGTTGATATACCAAACTACAGACATGTTGTCTGTGTGGTTCTGCAATTGTCCCTACGGGAAAGAGAAAGTCGTTGAGGGCTTAGCAACGTTAAAAGCACTGCTCTCATCTCCACGACTTTTATGTGCACATGGTACTCGTTCGGCTGCCACGTGCCATGAACCATCCTGTTCCTGATAATGGACCCCCACCCGATCAGGGGAGGCATCCGTGGGTGACAGTGGCTACTCGGGGATGGGGGTACAAAAGTACCTGCCTTGGTGAACCTGAGGCGATGTGATCTGCACTGCAAGCAAAGATGCTCTTTTAGCATGTCTGTGTCACCAGAATCTGGTGACGCATTGAAGATTGCTGGTATGACCATTGTGTGAACAGCATCCACTGGAAGAAGGCGATGTAGAATCGTAGAGCCAGGGAAGAAGAGAATAATGGCGCAGCCATGAGACCTATCATACCTTTAGAACCATTCTGGCCTGTACTTTCTTGCTGGCCAGAATGATCCTGTTTACATGACTCTGAATGTCTGAAACTCTTTGGATCTGTAAGGGTAGCTGACATCCGAACAGGCAAGTTTAAGTTTGCGCCTATGAAGGTAATAGACTGGCAGGGCGATAAGGATGACTTTTCGAAGTTGATTGAGATGCCCAAACCGAGAACAAAAGATCTATTGTGTAATCCCTGGCTGTATAAGCTGGATGCCTGGTGGTGGCTGACAGGAGCCAGTCGTCGAGACACGGAAACTTACCTGGAATCCCTGGCGTCTCAGGTGAGCAATGACCACCTGCCATGCATTTGGTGAACACTCTGGGGGCTGGTGAGACCAAAGGGCAGGGCTTCAAACTTCAAATGACTGGACCCCAGCCGAAAGCAGAGAAATCTCCTGGAGGCGTCTGTGAATTTTTGATGTGATGATACGCATCCTGAAGATCTATTGAGCATCCAGTTGTCCTTCTGTAAGAAAGGCAGAATTGACTGAAGAGTGACCATTCTGAATCTTGTCTTCCTGACAGACTTGTTGAGTCTGCTGAGATCCAATATTGGTCTCCAGTCTCCCGTCCTTTTTGGGGACCAAAAAAAAGAACCTTGTGAGATGGTCCGGGCTGAATGGTCTATTGCTTAACCCAACCGGCTGAATGGCCTCTTGTTTTGCAGTAGTTTTGAGACTTAACTCCTGCAATTTCCCTTTGGGACCGGGTGGTACATCCTGGAAGGGAACTGAGGGAAGGGACTTTCCTCGAAAGGAATTATGTAACCCAACGGATATGATCGCACTGTACCCATCTGTCTTGGAGTAGTGAGGGAATGTAGCAGGCTTCTGGGTACAGTGATAATCTTCCCCGACTGCCTCCAAGGAGGGACAGCCGGGCAACACCCCTCAGGGATGCTGAAAGGGCTTGTAAGAGGAAGGCTCCCTGTTTCCCTGGCTTTTCGGACCCCCTCTGCCTCTAGAGCGGCGTCTGCCTGTTGCTGCCCCTCTGCCTCTAGGGGTAAACTGACCACGTGAATCCAGGCGTGACTCCTTGGGATTTACTGGAACCACATTCCCACCTTTCTGTCCTTTGGGATAAAGGTCTAGAAGGGGTGGAAAAACGGACTCAACAGCAGAAAGAGTCTTGCCGTCCTGTTCGCACTCTGGTCAAGGTTTCCTTCACCTGAGGGCCAAACAAAGCTGACCCATCAAAGGGAGAATTTGTGAAGAGGCAGCCTTAAAGGGATCCGCAAAATCACATAGCCGCATCCAGGCTTGGCGTCTGAGCCACACACAGCACCTGCGGGCTCTGCACAAACTCCATCCCCGCAGCATAAGATATTAGCCGATGGAGGAGTTTGTAATGGAATTGAGGGTTCCTAGCTGCTAAGCAATTTTTCTTGAGCCCCCAGCTGTAGGATCTCTGAACTACTACACCCAGCCTCCTAAGGATATCCTCTGGAGTCTGGTGAAGGATATAGGTAATTCAGCTAACGACAAAGGTCGCTGAGGAAAATATCTGCTTACCGCATCTATCCATGGTCCTAGAGTCCTTATTAGGAGGATGGATTGGCACGAAGCGATTCAAACTTTTGGTGGCCGCAGCCACCACCACATGGCATTGAAGGGACACCCTTAGTGAGGAATTGCTTGTCACACGGGCAAGATAAATTTGAAGGCCTAGGACTGGCTCTACAGAGTCAGGAGCTGCCTCCACTTTCGTGTAACAACCTGTATAAGGGGTCGAAAGGCGGAGACACCCAGGAGGTGAGGGTCAGGATCCAAACGCCTCTAGGTATACTGACTCATCCTCAGAGGGATTGTTGGTGGCCAGTTTCCTCTGTTTCAGGAGTTCTAGGATGTCTGAGAAGGAGACATCTCAGAGGGGGATCTTAGATCCCTCTGACTAACAAAAGTCAGTATCCGGGCGACAGACCGGGGAGTCTACATGCTTCCTCCATGTCCTCTTCCTAGGAGGATTCTCAAACATCAGGAGAATCTCGGAAGAGGGGAAATTCCCAATGGGGAAACCTGGAGGCGGAGGATCTCTGGGGTCCTGTAGCAAGAAAGAAGTGGCAGAGATGTCAACAGGTACTATAGAGGAGGAGCCACGAACAGACTGCCGGACTGATACCAGTGGCCAGTACACTCTTTCTCATCACCTCGAATGCTCCTCCCAGGCAGGTCCGAGAACCCGGCCCAAGAGCTAGAACCCAGGAACCACCACCGAAGTGAAGTCTCGAGGCAGATGTCGGAGCCGAAATTACCAGGTCGAGGCTCCAAGGGAAGAGCTGGTTCGGACAAGGGTCCGATGCCACCACCCTCGGAGGAGACCATGGAAGCCCGAACACCGAATCCTCTAAGGAAGGTCTCTAAGAGGAGATAAGAGTAGAGGCTGAAGAACAGAAGGGGGTATCCGCCTCCAGCCGTAGTGCAGTAACCATTCAAGACCCAACCCAAGCTCTGGGGTAGAGTTACGGGAGGAACTGTAACGGGTAGGACCAACAGTCGCCTGTTGGAGACGGACTATGTAACATTTGGGCCAGTACCCAGACTTAAGTAATCTATCGACCACTCTCTCTAGTCAGCGATCTGGTACAGTCTGATGACCTGAAGATCGGCCCGGCGGTCTGCTCCAAAGGAGAAATGAGCCACGCACGTGGCCCAAGGCTGAAGGACCTCACCTTCCTGGAATGGTTTCAACGGAGCCGACATTATAGATCCCGTCGGAGCCAAGACTCCCCATCGACGACATGGCTCGCGCATCGGCCCGGCCGGAGCCAATACAGCCACCAAAGTAACGTCGGAGCCACCGCCGACACCGATGCCTGTGCCACATGGGTGTCGGAACCGATCGGAGCCAACACCAAGTGGTCGATAGAGATTCGCACCGATAGCCATCGCGCCGAAGGTTTTGTCGTTGGTGAATTGCCCAGCCGGGATGACCTCGACTCTGAACGAAATGGAGCCGAGCCGCAGGCTTATTGGCTGCAGCCTGGGCCTTGAAGATTTAGCGATTTATGGAGCCGACTTAGCCGGAGAGCCTCCGGCTAAGAAGGCCCCTAAGGATCAGCTTACAGGCTTCTTTCCTGCAGGACCTCTTGGCTGAAGGAATGACAACAGCGCAGTGAGTCCTGCAGGTGAAGAGCCCCAGGCACAGTTAGGTAACAGTGTGACCGTCAATAGAGACATCTTCTGACAGCACGAGTCACACTTCTTAAAAACCTGAGACCCTTCCTCTTGACATGGTGCTTACAAAAACACACACAATAATAACTAGTCAAAAAATTAACTTGGGAATAAAAATACCAAAAGGTATTTCTATAAACAAACACACACCCTAACAGGGGAGGGATGGATGGTAAAGTTTGACTAAAATAAATTAGAAAGACAGGGATTTTCTGTCACAAAATGTAAATAATTAACTAATAACTAATAATTAAGGGTTTTAAGCAGGGCTTAAATATCCAAAGTGAATCACCTACCAGGAGCTGGTAAAAGGAGGACCCTATAAGCCGGCCGCAAACGATCTGGGTACTCACCGCCTTGCATCATGGGATATGGGGCTGCCTCGAGCTGGTAAAATTGACCTCATTAGCAGGCCGGTCGGAGCCGAGGATCTGCCCAACCCATCACAAGAATGAAGGTGAGATTGATACCTAATATGTCTGTTAACTGTATCAATGTTAGTAGTCACATTAAAACCCATCATCTATCAGGGCAGTTTCACCTTATTAACATAAACATTTTGGTCCAGGAGGACAATACTAGTACACATCTCCTCGCTTACAATATGCAGACTGTAATCCTCAGTTAACACCACGCCGTATGTTCTTCAGACGCCAAATTAAACGAGATTTATTATTGCAAGGCCTCACTGAGAACTTTCCTTATGTCATATTCACAACCCTAAGAAAAGTATGAAGGGAGGGGAAAAACTTTTAAACCGGGCCCCCTTTTTGTGGGGAAGGAAAAAAAAAACAATTTCAAAAACGGAAA
>NW_025054315.1:0-9408 GCF_019279795.1 Protopterus annectens
TACTGAAAGGGACGTCTCTTCATGTACCAAGCGACATAGTTTTGAAGCAAAGGGTTGGGAAACAAAAGAGTAGTTTCCCAATGTGCCATGACGCAATTGGCGAAACTTCCGCCACAGGGGGACCCCATGGCAACCCCTGATTTTTGAAGGAAAATACTTCCTTCAAACCACATGAAGTTGTTAGAAAGGACAATTTCAAGGAGGGTTTCAATTACGTATATAACACTTTCTTGTACGTTCCTAGAGCTAAGAGAGTCCCTAATCCATTCCAAACCTAGACTTTGTGGAATGACCGTATACAAATCTCGAATGTCAATGGTTAAAAAATGATGTTCACGGTTGTATGGGATATCACCAAGCTCTTTGAGAAAACTCCAAGAGTCCCTACATATTTGGTGCTCCTTCTCAATTAGAGGCTTCAAAATGCTGTCTATATACTTAGCACAACTGTATGTAATGGACCCTCGCCCATCAACAATAGGTCTTAAAGGGGGGTCCATGATCCTTTTATGGATCTTTGGTGTGCCAAAGAGTGATGGCAATCTAGGAGCAGACATCGTTAAAAAATGGTATACATCGATGTCAACGGAACTCTCAAGGAACAAATCATCCAATATACCTCTGATTTTTTTTCACATAACCAAACTTCCAGAATAGTACAATTTAACTCAGGGAAAATCTCAACTGGGCCACCAGTAACTCTAACATGAATGGAAGCAATCTAAACCCACCAATGTGGGGGTCTTCGCCCTTCACACCCCCACCAACTAAATGTACCAACTCCAAGATTGCACTGCAGTGGAGAACAGAGCAGAGGTTACCATGGTGGCTCAGTGGTGATTTTCCCAGAGTTAAATTGCAATATTCTGGGGGGTTGGTTATGTGAAGTTTCAATGTTCATCTCAACAAGAAGGTTCTTCTCCTGGCATTTTGGATAATAGAATCTTAATTCATTTCAGACATCAGTGTTCTAAGGATGTGCTTCAGTTGCTCCAGAGGTAAAGAAAACTTACAAGTAGAAAATGTCACATCTCCATATAGAAAAGATTTTCATTCTGGTGTCTTAAGAAGAATGAGGCCTCCTTCATGTCAGTGCTCCTATTATTATGTCTTATTTGTGTGAGTTACTAAAATGTGGGCTAGCCTACTCCTCCATCAAGACACACTTATATTCTTTCTCTGCCCGCATGTCCTTAAATCCATCTTGCTCTCCCGATTCAAAGTCAATCATTTTTAAAAGGCATTTTTCACTTGAATTTAACCAAGAGATCTATTCCCACATGCCTTTCAACTTCTTACAGTAAGAAATCTGGACAAAGCCAAAAATAATGGGGGACAAAGGGCCACAAATATGGACAGATTTTAATTATTGCATTTATAAACTTAGAACATTAGTAGAACAACAGGTTTTGTATTGATGTGCATATTCTGGAGAATATGAAGTCTAAAACCTGGGTTTCTGTCATTATTTAGTGTCTTCAATCCTTGATGATTTGCTAGAAAATAAAACATTTTATGAGGAACAGGCGTACAATATGAAGCAAAACTCTGGACACTTCAGAGATATGCCCCCCCCCCCCCAGATCTCAATTTTATATTGAAAACTTACCCTACCACCTTTTGACAGAGCAGCCTATGCCTCAAAAATTCTGTATCTTGAAAACAGTTTGCAGGTCACCCTCACGTCTGTTAAAAAAGTTTCTGAGCTTCAAGCCATTATGCCCGCCATTAGTGTTGGGCTTCCCTAAGGGATAATCCATCTTTAATGCCTAAGGTGATTAATGAATTGTTACTTAGCCAGGCTGTTCATTTGCATACCTTCTTTCCAAATCCATTAAACAGAATTGAGACACTTCTCCGTTCCCTGGATTGGAACATACATCATAGATTTAACATAGATAAGTAAAAGACTTTAGGAAAACAGACAGTACAGTTTTGTACCTACCATAAATGTAGATGTTCGAGGGCTATTACAGCTGCAGTAATTACATATGGGTTTTCAGCCGGCAGGCGGTCCCTCGGTCGGCCGAATTCCAAAGTCTTGGTCCGGCGTCGGTTGTTGTCGCGTACTCTTCTGACGTCAGGAAGGCTAGAGTATAAAAGACACAGCCGACGCCATCTTCTTCAGTCTTTCTTGCCCCAGATGTCAGGTGCCCCCAAAAGGAAGGCAATACATAAATTAGTGTAATACACAAAAGTAAGCAAATAAAACATAGTAGGATAACCCAGTCAGCAGGTATGAATAGGTATTCAAACCCCAAGGTCTTACCAAGAGGGAAGGAGGGTGGGAAACCTGTACTGCAGCTGTAATAGCCCTCGAACATCTACATTTATGGTAGGTACAAAACTGTACTATGTTCATCGTGCATTACAGCTGCAGTAATTACATATGGGTAGAATCCCAAAGCTATGTATAGGGTGGTAGGTACTACACGGAACTGGGTTGAGCTAGAATGCCCTGCAAAACTGCAGTGGCAAAGCCTGCTCTAGTTCTGGAGTATAAAGGCAGATGGTAATGCTTTGTGAAGGTATGTACAGAACTCCAAGTGGCTGCCTCCAAGATATCTTTAGTAGGCACTCCTCTGAGGAAGGCTGTAGAGGTGGCTGTGGCCCTAGTGGAGTGTGATCTGATACCAGTAGGTACGGGCTTTCCATGATGGGAATAACAAAAGTGTATGCAGTGACCAATCCACTTGGAAATGGTCTGTTTAGTTACAGGTTTCCCTTGACCCCCCACAGCATAGGAAACTAGGAGTTGATCTGATTTTCTGAATGACTTGGTTCTGTCCAAGTAGTAACGTAGCTGCCTATGGATATCTAAAGAATGAAGCAGCCTCTCCCCTTTGTTTTGAGGATTAGAGTAGAAGGTAGGAAGGTGGATGGCCTGGTTTAGGGCTACCCTAGATACTAATTTAGGCATAAAGGAGGGGTTAGTACGCAGGGAAACCCTGTCCTGATGGAATATTAGGAATGGCTGCACCGCCATGAGGGCCTGTAACTCAGATACCCTACGAGCTGAAGTGATGGCCAGTAGAAAAGCTGTTTTCCAGGACAAATATTGTAATTCTGCTGAAGCAGCTGGTTCAAAAGGAGGCAATGTCAATTTTTCCAGTACATAGTTAAGGTCCCAAGCTGGTACTGGTTGTTTCCTTGGAGGCCTTATGTTCTTAGCCCCTCTGAGGAACTGTCGCAGTAGAGGGTGTGAGAATAAAGGAGGATCCATGTTGTATTCTGCAGATATTGCTGAGGCATGTATCTTGATTAAGGAAAAGGAAAGTCCCTTGTTCAAAAGTTCAGTTAGGTACTGTAACATCTGAGGCAGGTTTAATTTTCTAGGATCCTGTCCTCTTTCTTCATTCCAACAGCAAAACCGCTTCCATTTTGCGGAGTAAGCTTTTCTTGTAGATGGTCTTCTAGCCTCCAAAATGACATCCTGCACTTCTTTGGAGAGTAGTGCCTGATGTGAAGTTAAGGGATTTTCCATGCAGCTAGACTGAGAGTTTTCAGCTGACTGTGAAGAGTTTTGAAATTGTTCTGCGTCAGCAGTAGAGGTGTTAGAGGCAGGGGCCACGGAGGAGTGTGTGTTAGGCTCCTCAATAGTGGATACCAATGTTGTCTCGGCCAATCTGGAGCAATCAGTATCATCCTTGGCTTGTCTGTTCTTGCTTTCAGAAGCACCTTGGGCAGCAGAGGTAGTGGTGGGAATGCATAAACTGACCAAGTTGTCCATGTGAATGAAGGGCGTCCACTTTCCAAGCCTTTGGGTGGAAGGTCCTTGAGCAAAACTTTTTTAATTGATGATTTTTGTGGGAGGCAAAAAGGTCTATGTCTGGCCTTCCCCATGCTTGAACAATCTCTGTGAATACGTGTGGATGTAGCTTCCATTCGTGAGGGTCTGTCATATGCCTGCTCAGAGTGTCTGCCAGTGTGTTTTCCATTCCTGGTAGGTACTGAGCCTGGAGTTCTATTTGTCTTTCCAGAGCTAGATTCCAAAGAGTCATGGTTAATCTGCACAAGGGGTATGAATGAGTCCCTCCTTGTTTGTTTATGTACCACATTACTGTGGTGTTGTCTGTTCTTATGAGCAGCTGTCCTGGATGCAGGAATTCTCTGAAAGCTGAAATTGCATTTATTACTGCCAGCATTTCTTTTTGATTGATGTGAAGGTGCTTTTCTGTTTTGTGCCATCTGCCCTGAATGCACCTGTCCTTCATGTGCGCCCCCCAGGCGTAACCTGAAGCGTCTGTGGTTATGACTTGTGTAGCTTGAGGCTTGCAGAATGGGAGGCCTTTGTTTACTTTGCATGCTTGGGCCCACCATATGAATTCCTTTTGTAGGCAGGGAATTATTGGAATCTCCACTTCTAAGCTGTGACTGTGTTGAGACCATAGATTTTTTAGGTACCATTGAAGTTTCCTCATGTGCAGCTTTGCACATGGGATTAGAAGAATGCAAGATGCCATGAATCCCAGAGCCTGCAGGATTTTTCTTGCAGTAAGCCTGGTACTTTTTGCAAGCATTTTGAAGTAGTGAGATAGTTGCCCTTGTTTTTCTGTTGTTAGGTAAGCCATCTGGGTGTTTGTGTCCAAGTTGGCACCCAGGAAGGTAATTTTCTGAGAGGGTGTTAGTTTCGATTTCTCCTTGTTGATGGTGTATCCCAGAGAAAGCAGTAACCGTGTCACATATGCTAGATGTTTGAGAAGTACGAGTTTGCTGTCCGCTTGGATCAGGCAGTCGTCCAGATAAGGGTAAATTTGTATCCCTTGAAGTCTGCAGTATGCAATCACTGATGCCAGGCACTTGGTGAATACTCTGGGCGCAGTAGATAAGCCAAAGGGCAATGCAGAGAATTGATAGTGATTTGAACCTGCAAGAAATCTGAGGTATCTTCTGCAACTTTGTCTGATTGGGACATGCAGGTATGCCTCCTTGAGGTCCAATGTTACCAGCCAAAACCCCTTGCCCAGCATGGGAAGGAGTTGCTGTAGTGTGAGCATCTTGAATTTTGGCACTAGAAGAAATGTGTTGAGAATGGATAAGTCCAGAATGGGTCTCCAGTCGCTTCCTTTTCTTGGCACCAGAAAAAGCCTTGAATAAAAACCTTGTGCTTGTTGGTGCGTAGGTACCTTTTGTATAGCCCCATGTTTAGGAGCTTTGCAATTTGTAGTTGTGCCTCTACCCTTTGATTTTGTGGTAGGTTTGGCATGCCTCTCATTTTTGGAAGAGTGTGGAAATGAAATTTGTAGCCTCTGTTTATTATGTCCAGAATCCATTTGTCTGTTGTGACAATATGCCAATTGTTTGCAAATAGTGCCAGTTTCCCTCCCAAAGGTGCTGCCAGTTGAATTCTGCTTGGCATGGAAATGAGGGGAGTCATTGAGTTTGCTTTCTGTACTGCTGTGCACTGTCGTCACCACTTCTTGGTGTAGGTGATTGCCATTGTCTGCCTCTGTAGGATCCTTGGGTTTGTCCTCTGCCCCTTCCGCGTCTGTATCTGCCCCTTTGGGCTTTGTCAGTGGTTGGAAAGGACCAGTTTTTGATGGCCAATTCCTGCTGAACCTTGGTGGCTGAACCTGTAAAGCTTTGACAGTTTGCATAGATTTTGCCTTTTCTTCCATTTTACGTAAAATATCCTCAGCATTACCACCAAAAAGAACATCCTTATGTAACGGTGCATCTAGAATTTTTGCTTTCACTTGATCTGGAAGATTTTGTTCCCTTAGCCATGCATGTCTGCGAATGACTGCTCCAGTGGTGGCTGATCTGCTGGAGGCCTCTAATGCATCATAACCACATTGTAAGGTGTGCTTGCCCACTTGCTCAGCACTATGCATCATATCCTGCAACTCTTTTAAATCTGGTTGTTCAGGTTGTGACATTTTTGTTTTTAATTGTGATAACAGAAATTGCTGATATTTAATCATATGAAACTGGCAGTTTAAGGCCCTCATGGCAAGGGTGGCCGAGGTGTAAACCTTCTTTCCCCACCTTTTTAGTGATCTAGATTCCCTTTCCGAAGGTAGTGGATTCTTGGCCGTGGAAGCCTTAATTCCTTTAGGGCCTTGAGAGATAGTTTCAGGATCTGCATTATGGCCTTTATAGAGGAACTGATGAGAATTAGGAACTCTGTAATACCTATCCGGCTTAACTGGTGCAGGAGGCAGAGAATCAGGATTTAAACAGGCCTCCGAGTATACATCATCCAAAACCTCCAAAACAGGAGGAATAGCCAGAGGTCTATGCTGAGGTAACCAGAGGAATTCCCTGAGCCTTTTCTTGGAGTCTGAAAAATCTTGGCCTTCCCAATGGAAGTGCTCTCTCAAGGAGTGTAAAGTTTCCCCAAAGGAAAAATCCTCAGGGGGGGATACAGAAGGAATGGACTGCTCTGCATCCGAATCCTCAAAAGGAGAATAAGACTGTTCTTCAGCATCAGAATGTTCTGATAAAATGGATTCTTGGTCAGAAGGAGGAGAATCCTCCTCTACTCTGGGTCTCTTGTCCGAAGGGGCCTGTGAGCCTCTGATAAGGGTGATCAGGTCTTCAGCCATTTTAAGCATGTGCTTCTTAGGCGTGGGCCCAGGTCTTGGGCCTTGTGAGGCAGGCCTAGAAAGTTGCTTGGCTGATTTTGCTTTTGTAAAGGCCTTGATGGAGAAGGAAGATGAAGGCCTAAATACACCATGAGTGGATGTAGATCTATCCACATTGGTGGGTTAGACATGAACAGGTGCTTCGGTAGTAGTTTGGGAAAGGACCGAAGAACCAGCGGTCTCAGGTACAGAAGACCCCGCCGAGGGAGTGTCGTCGGTAGTCAGGGACTGCAAAGGCGTCTCACTGAGAACCGGCCCACGTGGAGCTTGTTTGGCGTGGTGTCGGTGGAGACCGCAGTTCTCGACTGGCGGTCCTTTTCTTTGCGTTTTCTGGACATAGCGGTAGTCGGAGTATCCGACGACATTTTATAATTAAACGCTTTGCCAAAATAGTGTTGGGCGAACTCCGCCCGACGCTTGATAGTGCGTTTATTGAAGGTAGCACAAAAGCGGCAGCCCGAGACGTCGTGGTCTGGGCCCAAACAAGGTATGCAAAGGGAATGGAAATCCTTATGCGGTATTTGCTTCCCACAAGAAATACAATTATTAACTTTTTCTGACATCGGTCTGAGGCAAGAAAAGGTTCCCCAACAGGGTACTTAGCTTTAATGAAGACTTTGGTTCCGAAATTCTTTCGTAATTCAGGAGCTGGCCGACCGGCACTTGCGAACTGCTTCTGCTTCGGGCACCACGCTGCAAAAAAGACTGAAGAAGATGGCGTCGGCTGTGTCTTTTATACTCTAGCCTTCCTGACGTCAGAAGAGTACGCGACAACAACCGACGCCGGACCAAGACTTTGGAATTCGGCCGACCGAGGGACCGCCTGCCTGCTGAAAACCCATATGTAATTACTGCAGCTGTAATGCACGATGAACATCAGCTCTTTGCCTCTGATAAGGAGGGCAAACTGGGCAACCCAACTCCAAACAGACAGTCTCAAAATGTATCTCAATATCCATTTATTTGTGTTATTCATACCATTGTAAGTCACTGTCTTCACTTGTGAAGGATTATTTCACCAGAGGAGTCTCCCTCACTTGTGACTCATTTAAAAGCATTGACTCCAGATCTATTCTAGAAATGTCCACCTGGTCTTCTGTTCACATGTTTACAGAACACATGCACTTTCCATATCAAATACTTCCTTTGCCAGATACATCTTGCTAGAGTTTAGGTACAGCTCCCCCGTCTCCAGTCCATCTACTCTTGTTAAGATACCAAATAACTTTCACATGAGGCAGTTTAGCAGAGAATAACAATCTCCTTTATTGCACAAAAAGACATGTATGTGGGAGACTAGAAACTCAAGGTACTGTCTCCTCAGTCTGCAAGAGTCATAGTACTTTCTACCTTTTTTCATTTAAATCAACATTATTCTATTAATTATGAAACTGCCACTGACCAATTAAAAATGAACACTGCAGCATTAAGTTTGCTAAGTTTTCCTGATTGCTTGTTTATGTACAAGTTTCAAATTGCATAATAGAACGTTTTACTCAGGCCAGATCATATAAATTTCTAACCCTGTCATCACTTGTTAATATTAGGCAAGAAGGAGTCTAACAAATACACACTGAAGGACACTTGAAATTTCATTCTGAAATTAAAGCATATTAGAAATGAAATGTATGCACGAACATCTTTTCCTTCTTTGTACTTCTCAGCCTTCACACTCTCTACCACTTTTAGCTATGTAAATCACCAACAGTATTGATATACTGCAAGAGTGATCCAAGACAGGACATAGTCCAGTTGTGTAAGAACTTACCATGACAGTAGATATCCTACTGATGACTGTTGTAGTACTGCATCCTTCCCTGCTTCTCCATTCCGTTTTTTATGGCCTCTCTGCAGATTGGCAGCTTGTGGACTGAGGGTGCAGCAAAGACACTCCCCTCTTCTTATCTGAACTTGTATCTTCTGGCTCTAGAAATTCTGAATATCTTACTCTCTTCATAGGAACACCTACACGCACAGGCTGAGGTCATACACTGGACATATGAAAGTATGGAAGGTTTTGGTTTTGGGTTGCTGGCCTGATATCCGGTTACCTTGATGAGATAACTCATCAGTATTTAAATAATGCAACAGTGATCAGTAGGACAGCTATTATTATGGTAAGGTCTTACACAGCTGTACTTTATAATTACAAACAAATCTTGTCTCACCTCTAAAATTCAACCCTGGGATTCAGAAAGGCATACTATGAGCAGTAAGCTCTACCACTAGTGGCCAACCCTCATGGCAGCCCTTTCTGCTTCAAAGACAGGCCACTGCATTTGTTTTCCATGCTCGAACCCAACCAACCATAGGATACTGAGACATTATAACCATGTGGTTTACCCTGGGAATGCGTGCTGTAAGGGATTTACTTATATGAGGGCATCACAGGATTACTCATCTGCATAAATCAGCATAGCCTGTCATGATAATTAACAAGGAACAGACAGCAGTTATCTATTACGTGGAGATCTAATGTCAGGAATGTGTGTGTGTGTGTGTGTGTGTGTGTGTGTGTGTGTGTGTGTGTGTGTGTGTGTGTGTGTGTGTGTGTGTTTGTCAGTGTGTTTGCATGTCTGTAGGGCTATGAATGGACTATGTGCATGTCCTGCCTATTTGTCTGGTCGCAGTAGGGGGGGTTAGGAAAACAGATGTTTGTGCATGTTTGGGTGAGTGTGTCCATGAGTTCTTTCAAGTGTGTGGGTGTGTGTGGTGTGACTGAATATCTGTGTGTGTGTGGGAGGATGTCTGTGAGTGAATGAGTGTGTGTGTGTGTGTGTGTGTGTGTGTGTGTGTGTGTGTGTGTGTGTGTGTGTGTGTG
>NW_025054316.1:0-8813 GCF_019279795.1 Protopterus annectens
ACCCCCCTACAAGTATGCCTCTGACAGCTCTGCTCAGTAAACTCGGTAGGCGTTCTGTAAATGCTTCATACTGTAGTGAGTTCATGTAGATAGGCGTAGGTTCGTCTCCGTCCCTTCCGTGTGTGTGTGTGTGTGTGTGTTTTTGGTGTTTCCAGCTGCCTCTGCGAATGAACATGCTTTTAGGGGGCCGCAACACATACCTTGGCTATTGCCAACTATTGTCTTCGGGTGATGTCACCAGCCTACAAGTATGCCTCTGACACCCTCTGCTCAGTAAACTCGGTGCGTTCTGTAAATGCTTCATACTGTAGTGAGTTCATGTAGATAGGCGTAGGTTCGTCTTCCGTCCCTTCCGTGTGTGTGTGTGTGTGTGTGTGTGTGTGTTTTCAGCTGCCTCTGCGAATGAACATGCTTTTAGGCGCACACATACCTTGGCTATTGCCAACTATTGTCTTCGGGTGATGTCACCAGCCTACAAGTATGCCTCTGACAGCGCTCTGCTCAGTAAACTCGGTAGGGCGTTCTGTAAATGCTTCATACTGTAGTGAGTTCATGTAGATAGGCGTAGGTTCGTCTCTCGTCCCTTCCGTGTGTGTGTGTGTGTGTGTGTGTGTTTCCAGCTGCCTCTGCGAATGAACATGCTTTTAGGCGCCAACACATACCTTGGCTATGCCAACTATTGTCTTCGGGTGGTGTCGCCAGCCTACCAGTATGCCTCTGCCAGCCCTCTGCTCAGTAAACTCGGTAGCGCGTTCTGTAAATGCTTCATACTGTAGTGAGTTCATGTAGATAGGCGTAGGTTCGTCTCCCGTCCCTTCTGTGTGTGTGTGTGTGTGTTTCCAGCTGCCTCTGCGAATGAACATGCTTTTAGACGCCACACATACCTTGGCTATTGCCTACTATTGTCTTACCGGTGATGTCACCAGCCTACAAGTATGCCTCTGACAGCACTCTGCTCAGTAAACTCGGTAGCGTTCTGTAAATGCTTCATACTGTAGTGAGTTCATGTAGATAGGCGTAGGTTCGTCTCCTGTCCCTTCCGTGTGTGTGTGTGTGTGTGTTTCCAGCTGCCTCTGCAATGAACATGCTTTTAGGCGCAGCACATACCTTGGCTATGCCAACTATTGTCTTCGGTGATGTCACCAGCCTACAAGTATGCCTCTGACAGCCTCTGCTCAGTAAACTCGGTAGCGTTCTGTAAATGCTTCATACTGTAGTGAGTTCATGTAGATAGGCTAGGTTGTCTCCGTCCCTTCCGTGTGTGTGTGTTGTGTGTGTTTCACAACTTGAACTGCTCTTACTGTTCACAATCAACAATGTGAGATTTAAGAACTCGTTAAGACTCACTTGTTGATTATGTAAACTTCTGAAGTTACTAGGTTTTCATTTATAAACTGTTTAAATGTTGAAGACTTGTGTTGTGTGATCGGGGACTATTCTTGCCGCGTTGCTGGTATGTTTGTTTTCATAGTACAATATCATGATAGTGTGTTCATAGGATGCTTTCTGAGATATTGACATGTGTGTGTTTCGTTAGCAGTGCGTCTGTGCTTCTATGCTGTGGCTACATGTTCATTGTTGCATAGAAAGTGACAAATGGAAGTGTAAGGGTGGATATTTAAAGCCTGGATGCTTCCATGTTATGTGTAAGTCTCACGGGCCACGGGTGATAAGCGCATACATGTCTATGAAGAACCTTTGGATACCATATGCGACCTGTCGTGGAAATGTTTAAGTTGACTGTTCCATCTACCTATACAGCGACATGGTTTTGTAGCCATAGGGTGCCAACAAGTCTTTCCTGTTCATTAGGTGTTTGCCATGGTCAATTGACATCAATCTATTAATTCACTGAAGGATATATCTTTCACATTGGTGGAGCATATGGACGTGTCGTATGTCTTTTCCGGCGGTGTTGATATTGTGCACCGGTGGTATGTTTACACAGGTCACCATCTGTTCCACCTGTGATGCGTCCATTTATGGCGCAGATTGGGTGCTGTATGCGCCCGGTATCTGCCAAAGCGGTCTGGCTTTGTAGGAAGTGTCTACTGTAATCCCTATCTAACATTTCCCTGGGTTATGCCGCCCGCAGCAATAAGGATTCCCAAGTTTGCAGCTATAGGTGCCGTAGCGATACGTTTGTCCATCCACATGGAACTGCCACCACTAGTGTAGGGCTGTACACATTCACAGCTGCATTCTGCATTTCCGGTGGATGATCGGCATTATTAGTGCGAATGCTTGCGCTATGCTGTAGCCATATCCCGCCTGCGAAGTAGGGACAGCAATCATCTGCCAATCACACCGAGACCCCATTTTGCATACCCACGATCCCATGTCTGCAACCCTCGACAGTACCCATTGCACCCGTCATGTGCGGAAATGGGATGTGAGCATGCGTGTATGGGGCAGCAACCTGGGGGGTCCTATTCATATGTCCTGCATTTCATGGGCGGTTGTCATCACCCTTGGAGGCGCTTGTGGTGCATATATCTACCTGTGCGTAGTCACGGCTGTCACCTCTTCTGGGTCACCGCGATGCAGCCTGTTGCCAACACTTAAGGAGGAATTTTTGGGTCCTGCAATGGACACCGATGTGCATATGTAAAGTATGAACATGTTGGACTGTGTCCGTTGATGATGGGTTTGACTGCGCCATTATGTTCCCCAGTCGGATGTCTGTTTGCCTACCCATATTATGTAGTCTCTGGAACCCGTGTCCTTCTGAATTAACCCATATGGTGTTACTGTAATTGCTACGGAGTTGGCAACTGCTCTAAGTAATCCTCAGAGTACCAAGTATTGAACTATCCGCCACTGTATTGTGTCATTATAACACAGCGGTACATGTGAACCTATTTATTCATGAAAGGATGTTATTTATGTGTGGGAACTCCATGGTTTAACCATAGTATGACCTTCCTAGTTGGCGTTGTTGGTGTGCCCATTAATATGTGTTCACAGGCGCCCGTATGTTCAGCGGAGTGGAAAGCAGGTGATCCCCACATACTGGCTAGCACCTTGGCTGTATGCCGGGATTAGCGGCAGGATGGATGTCTATGGGGTGTGTCTACTGTTGTTTCCATCTGTATTTCCTGTGTGTTATGCCTTACTCGGCTGTGTGATTCCACCAGGTTTGCTATTATGGTGTATGCTTGTCGATCCGTTTGTCCATCAGCGGAAATCCTGCTGGACACTGGTGTGAATGCCCATTTCACAGCTGCATATAGCATTCTCCGGTGGATGATTGTCAGTATTGGTGGGTGGTAAGGCATGTTCTGTACCCACATCCCTCCCACGGGGCGGGACAATGGATCATCTGCCAATCATCTCCAACACCCATTTCTGCATACCCACGATCCCATGGCTGCAACCCTCGACAGTACCCATAGCAAATCCTCCATGTGTGCTGGAATGGGATGTGGACGCACATCTGTGGACTCGACAATCTGTGGATCTCTGTGCATATGTCCCGCATTTCATGGACAGTTGTCATCAACCTTGAACACACTGGCGGTGCATATATGTAGCTGTGCCGTAGTCACGGCTGTAGTTCATCTTGGTCTTCTGCTCGCACCCGGTTGGCATTACAATAGGACAATTTTTGGGTCCTACAATGGACACAAATGTGCATATGTAAAATGTAGAACATGTTGGACTGTGTCCATCTGGCCAGTGGTTGTGACCGCTGCTGTATGTTCCCCAATCGCGGATGTGTGCTTGACTACACATATTATGTTGTGCTACGAAACCCATGTTCTACTACGATTAACCCAAATGGTATTGATGTAATGCTGCAGGTTGGCAACTGCTTTAAGTAATCCTCAGAAGGCCCAGTAGGACATATAAGCCACTGTAATGTCAATATAAAACAGCCAGAACATGCATACCCTATTTATTCATTGAAGGATGTTCATTATATGCGGAGCTAGTGTTGAAACATCGTCTGACCTTCCTAGTTGAGGTTGTTAGTGTGCCATTAGTATGTGTTCCACAGGTGCCCATTTGTTCCGCGGTATGGGCGAGTGATCCTCATGTTGTTGCTGGCAGATCGAGTGCTGTATGCGCGGTATTACGGCGGTCTGACTTTGTATGGGAGTGTCTACTGTAGTCCCTATCTGTATTTCCTGTGTTATGCCTTACAGCTGTGTAATTCCACCAGGTTTCCAGTTATAGGTGCCATCTTGGTGTACACCTTGTCCATCCATGGGAATTGCCTACTGGACACTGATATAGGGCTGAACACATTTCACACCTACTTTTAGCATTACCCAGTGGATGCTTTGCATCCTTAGTGGGGACTAAGGCATGTGCTATACCCACAGCCCTCCCACGGGGCGGGACAACGGATTATCTGACAAACAACACCGAGCCCCATTTTTGCATACCCAGGATCCCATGGCTGCAACCCCCCACGGTACCCATTACATATCCTTCATGTGTGCGGGACTGGGATGTGGACGCACTTCTAGGGCCTGGGACAATCTGGGGATATCTGTTCATATGTCCTGCATTTCATGGACAGTTATCATCAACCTTAAACACGCTGGTGGTGCATATGTCTAGCTGTGCCGTAGTCACGGCTGTCACCTCGTCTGGGTCGATCGCAGCTGGATGATATTGCGAATGGATCAATTTTTGGAGTCCTACAATGGACACCGATGTGCATATGTAAAGTGTAGAACGTGTTGGACTGTCACCATCTGGCCAGTGGTTTTGACTGCCGCTGTATGTTCCCCAATCGCGGATGTCTGCTTGACTACCCATATTATGTATTACTTGGCCTATCTATATCCACGTGCCAGTAAGCGGAAATACAGCAAACCTTGCGTCCTGCCCATCTTCATAAATGACATTATTGAACATATATCGGCCACAACAGACAATGACAAAAACGATACACTCCACAGTCGAAAGATACTGAGCTCTTTCACCTACTAACATGGGGCATCGTCGGAGTACGAAATACATTACATAGTCGTCCCTTATACACTTCCTTCAGAGTCAGTTTAAAGTCAATTAATCAATGAACCTGCTCATAGTTAAGTGGATAGTGCTCCAAGTCTTGATGATAACGTGACATATACAAATCAGTGTTGCATACATTAGTTAATGGAAACAATAATTCGACAACAATGTGTTAATATAAATACAATATTGGTCAATACAATCAGTATATTGAAACATAGTTGATAATTGTTGTGAGTAAACCTTAGAATGTAGTGTGTTGATCAGGATATGTTATATCAATGTGTATAATTGTAGCATTACGATTCCAAAGCATGGAATCAATAAGTACAATTTAAGCATATATTTTACAATTATGAATGTAAATGAGTGGAGGACACATCCTTAACCTTCCCTGCGTTGGGTGGATCACACCCCCATTTTCGCTTTTCCCTAATTGTGGGTTCGGCGGGCACATGCATATCCGTATTCTGTTTATATATGTTTACTGGGTCCTGTGGTTTGGTGTGTGTTAGTTGTGACTATTCGGTAACATATCTCTGATCCGGTTGGGCGTGTGCAAAAACGCACAAACTTTATACATGTAACAGTCTTTGCAGCATGGGCGCCCCCATTCCGTTCACATCTATATGTTCTATATTTAATTTCAAACGTGACTGCATTCACGTTTGCCGGTTACTGTGACCACTACACGTTAGCTGTTCGGTGTCATTAATATGCATACCCATGGTACTTAGCTACATTTACATACCCCCCCACCCCCCACCCCCCACACTCACGCACGTCACAGGCATCCATTCTCCTGCTGGGAAAGGTGCGGTACTGCATGTTAAACATTCCTTATTCCCTCTCGCTCATGGCCCAGGATGCATATGTGGCCCGGGGGGATGTTCAGATCACAGGTGCTTATACCCCCCATACAGGCGTTCAATTGTCAGGGTGTACCTGTGGTGCTTTGGGTTTGGACGTGTCCGCCCAGTCTGGAACTGCCCTGACCGTGTACGAATGTTAGATGAGTCACATGGGCACGGTTTGTCCGTGTCTATGATACCATGTCACCCCCCCCCCAATTATTCATAACCGTGTGTGCTGATTGGCCGGTGTACCCGTTGTAGATCTTGTTATACTAATTGCACACGGTCTGGTGAGCGGACCTATTTCCATTACTAACCCTCGGTATGTATGACCTTTTCCAATATTACATGGGTTTACCATTGCGTGGGCTTTCACTGAGCCACAGACATGTCCGTTGCTTGGTTTGGGGGGTTTCCCGCTCTGCTACACACATTTAACATGGCGGAACAGGTTGAACAGCTCAGCCACGGGGACATGGGGCTCTCCGTCGCTGTTTAGTATTGAATCGCTATGTTGAGTTTGTTTCACAAAGCGAGACAGTGTCAACTTTTTAAAACGGACATCTCGCGCTCGTCCGCCCCGGGGGCCCTGCTTTTGGGGCGGCGGACAGGCATTATGCTGTGCCATCATGTCTGGGAATATATGGTTTCTTGCCATAGATGATATGGCATACTAGCAATGACCCGCGTCTGGGTGTGGGTACTGCTGTATTACCCATGGGAAGAGTGGTTAAGTGGTGCCCTAGGCAGAAGGACTCCATGTTGCCACCGCCACATCACCCGCTACCCCCCTCCTGGTCTACCTACACCAAATAAAGTCTGGAAAGGTGCCCGGTAGAGCAACCCCCCTAGGCGGCTGCCTACTTGGCCTATGCCAAAGGGCCCGGCTATGTGTGTGGTCCCTCGGGCATCGGACTCGAGGAGCGCCCGTCTGCCGTGGGTATGTCCAGCATTACCCACATCCGGCCGTGGTTTCTTGCTATGATGTTCCATGTGTACAGTGGTGCTGGTTACCATACATATGCCTTTCTCAAAAGCCGATTTCACACTTCTGAACACTACTGTGGTCTCCTTTAAGGCCCCTGAGCCAGTGGTGAACATTCCTCAAACCGCTGAATCACGTACATATGCCTTCCACCAGCACCTACAGGACTGCATGGATCAGGCAATCCCATACAAAACTGAGACTCTTTGTACCAAAGACAAGCATCCAGTCTGGTGGACCCCAGCCATGAACAAGCTCTACAACGACAGGAGGTAGCTACTACAAGTTAAAGCGGAATACTTGTAAGGTAACACACCCTTGCTCATTATATGTGAAGAACTACAAGCTGTCATGAAATCATCCAGGGGAAATTCAACAGAGAAATTAACAAGGACTCAGCAGACAATCATAAGGCCTTCTTTAGCTATGTTGGACACCTGGGAGGACACTCCCAGATATGCTCAGACTGGGTTCAGAATGATGTGAAGATGACTGCACCTACACACATTGCCAACATACTGGCTGACAGGTTCAGTGCTAACATTTCCCCCCCTCCCCCCCACATGGAGAGATATCAATACCAGAGAATTGTAGATCCTGGAACATCTGTAACGCACAGGTGGGAAATGCTGTCTCCAAGGCAGTAAACACAGCATCCATGGGACCAGATGGTGTCCCAGCTGGGTACTCCATGAACTCTATGGGGGATTCAACCCACACTTACGACAGCTGTTCATTCATAGTCTCACCTCAGGATCTTTCCCAAGTAGTAGCAGAGGGGGACTGTAGTCACACTTGACAAGGATGGTGGCTCGACTGACCGTGGTTATTACGAACCCATTAGCTTGACAAGCCTTATCTGCAAAGCCATGGGAAGGATCATAATGGAACTCATAGATAAAGAAAAGGGGGCTTGCATAGTTTGGATCCAACGCAGTTTGCCTTCGTCAAAGTCAGATCATGCCTTTTAAAGTGTTTGACTTTGTAGGATCAGTCACCAAGGCCATTGATGAGGGTAAAGCAGTCCATACAGCCTACCTCAACCTGGCAAGGCCCCGAAAAATACCCCCTCGGGTATCATTGATAAACCCGTCATCTCGAGCGTAAATCCATACATCGCCATATGGGTTGCAAACTGGCTAAGTCACAGAACCCCACGGTCATAGTTGCTGGCGCCATGTCATACTCACAGCCAGTCACAGGTGGTGTCCCATGGGGCTCAGTCCTGGGTCCACTATTTTTCAGCATCTACATTTCCAAAGTACAAGCATACACAGGGGGGTTATGGCTGACAATGTTTGCAGATGACTGCAAACTGGGTGCCATAGTCGGACACACATCTGACACAGATATCCTTCAGGAGGGCCTCACAGATGTGGATAAGTGGTGCCAGAGACATGGCCTACAGCTAAATGCCAGGAAATGCATAGTCATACCCTTCGGTGAAAAAAGGTTACCTAGCTAACATATAGGTGGCAATCCACTGAGCACAGAGGGAGTTACCAGGGATCTGGGGAGCCGGGTTGTTGTTAACCGTTTGTTCGACACACACATTGCTAACGTAGTTAGGTAGACCTTCAACATTGCACACATCATCATGAAGGGATTCACATCTAGATCAGGGGAGGTCATTGTCCCCTTGTACTCATCACTCATTAGACCTATGATTGGGTACAATGCCCCGTTCAGAATGTATCTGACCCGACACCTGCAGCAGCTGGAAAGGCCCCAACAGTTCATCGACAAACAGATGCAGGGTCTCAGGAATATGTGTTATGCTGACCGACTGAAAGAATTCCAGCTGTATACAGTCCCTACCACTTGCCCAGAGGTGACCTGTGCCTGGCATACAAGGCCATGTCGAACCCAGATTTATGACTATGCTTCACCTAAAGAATTTATATCCCTCAGAACCACAAGGGCAGGTGGCGTACACCTTGACACTGTCATTAATAGAAGGCTGGTGGGACAGATTCATCACCCAGACACTCACTATGCTGTGG
>NW_025054317.1:0-9629 GCF_019279795.1 Protopterus annectens
TTTTCGCCCTAAGCATTCTTGATTGGTGGCCATTATGAGTTGCTTACCAGCCTTATAATTGGTACTTTATAATTACCTATAACGAATGAAGTGTTAATATTTGTTTGCTGGCAGTGCCATTTTAAATAATAATTACGCACCTAATTATATAGGTTTGGCTTTTAGCCATTGCACTATTTTAAGCATTGTGTGTAGGGTTTTTCATTGTCTGAAGAAGGCTGTGACCACGAAAGCCGCTTACCTTACCCATTGTGTCTACATTAAAGAAGATTTTTATACCATCATTACGGCTACTGATCGTTTTTTGGATTATCATCTGCAATTCAGCTTGTTAATTGACTACATCGTGGTGAGATCAGGTCTCTGTGTTTTACATCTTTCCTCACCATCAGACCTCATCATCATCATCATCATCTCTAGATTTCGAATTTTATTCCAAAGTGTTATCTCCATTAAGTTCATACTCCCTTATGATCATAGCTTCAAGTGGTTTAGTAAGCATCTTAAATCCCATCAGGAGAACACACAAAACACAGACAAATAAATCAAATGAAATGCAAGTTAATATAATCTATAGTCCTTTTTCAGGTTCATACATTCATAGGTTCATAGGTGTTAACTAGGCTAACAACCACAAGGGCCTTTTTAAGCCTAGCCATACATCCCAAATGTTTGACAAGTTCTGGTACCCTTTGATAAGCATAAGCTGAGGGGCTTGTGAGATGGAAACTTTTACAAGCAGGTGCCTGGGAGATGAACTGTCACAAGTGTAACGTTCATGAAATATCTTTGTGTATGGTTCTCTCCTTTTGACTCACACATAAAAATAATAACAGTAACAACAGAAACATAAATAGACCACCATTATTGTGTCACCTGTATAGCTTGACCTACATTAGCCTATTAATGAAACACACATTCTCACTAGTCTCTTTTCCTGTTGATTGTGCTACCATTGCCTTTTTCTTGCCACTGTAATTACAATTGATAATAAATGTCAATAAATAAGCGAAATAAACACATACACATTTTCCCTTATATTTACATGTTTTATATAAATCTGGCCTTTCACCCTATGATATATGGCTCTGTCAAAGTAGCCTAAAATTTTTACAAAGGTGTCCTCTTTGATGATACTCTTTTACCTAGCTGTTGGTATCAGACCCGTACTTGAATATTTTAAGTTGGCTTTGATGGGAGCCTTAGAATCAGTGGGTAGCAGGCCAGATTTTACATAAAAACTCATTTGTCTCATATAAAGGAAAAATTATAATTGCAGGTACGAGCACCCAATAGGAAACTGGTAGTATGCAAGCAATAGTAAGGGACTAGTGAAATGTGAACCATTGTCAGTTCATCTATGCAAGAGCAAAAACTGAAGCATAACCACTTTAAAATGCACCTAATATTTATTATGAAAAATATACAGGAGGCTTAAAACAAACAGAGTGGTTTGTGGGTAAATGGAGAGAAGGCCATATTGCAAGCATATTTGCATGAACACAATTCACGATATAGAAAATCAAAATGACAATAATGTACTTTTTAGATACTCTCTGTAGTACAAACAGCAAACTAACTTTATTTGTTAATTCTTGAACATGTTTTTCCACCTCACCTTTTAAGGGTGGCCTCAAGGAAACAAAATTAGAGTACAGAGAACTGGATTTGGCAGCTGCAAACTTAATGCAGAGCTAATTTCTTGGGTTAAATGACATCATATCTATTAAGGTAATGTAAGTAATGTTAAGAGCTGCAAAATCATGAACTTCAACAAATGTGGAACTTGTACTGTGTGTATGTGTGTTTTCTCGTAAAACTTACCTGTTTTTAATTGTTGAGTTCCTTGGAATGATGGGATTTTAACAAAAATAAAATGTTTTTTTTTTTTTTGTTACTGTCAGAATGTTACTTTTATAATTTATTTAAAAGTGTTTTATTTGTTTTTTTAAATAACTGAGTTATTTATTTTTTTATCTTAGTGGGCAAGTACAGTTTAAACATAGGTAATTGTTTAGCTATGTGATGACTGAATGGGTTATTTAAACCTTTTAAAAACATTTCTGATGAAGTCCTGAATTTTTTGGACAACAGTGCTTAACTGTAATGAAATCTCCTTTGTGTTATATGAGTTGAGTTCCTTGGAATGATGGGATTTTAACAAAAATAAAACATTTTTTTTTTTTTTTGTTACTGTCAGAATGTTACTTTTATAATTTATTTAAAAGTGTTTTATTTGTTTTTTTAAATAACTGAGTTATTTATTTTTTTTATACTTGAGTGGGCAAGTGCCACAGTTTTAAACATAGGTAATTGTTTAGCTATGTGATGACTGAATGGGTTATTTAAACCTTTTAAAAAACATTTAAAAACATTTCTGATGAAGTCCTGAATTTTTTGGACAAAAGTGCTTAACTGTAATGAAATCTCCTTTGTGTTTGCATTTTTAACAAGTCTCTTAACCTGATTGAGTACTACTGGTTTGTCCTAGAAAAGAGGCACTTGAGTCCTATCACTCTACTCTTGGTTCAAAATACATATTATTGGAGTGATTAAGTATCAGATTTTCTGTACTTTTTGCTGCAATTTAAATGTTTTCCACCTAAATGCAGATTTTACAGCGTTTACTGTGATTTAAAAGCTTGTTTTTTTCACATATTGTACTTATTTGACTGCCTGCACTTTTAAAAAGTTGTTTTTTGTTTAAATAATTTGTTTAACTGTTGTAGGCTACACACTAGTGTGATAGCCTTTTCTGATTGTTTGTAATCATTTAAAGCTGCTTTAAGTGTATTTTTTACTGTTTTTGCCTTATCTTTTCAAAAAAAAAAACAGAAGAAATTCCTTGTTTCCTGCCTTTCTAAGCTAGTATAGTCCAGTTTTCAGGCTAGTGCTGAATTCAGGGTCAGGATACTAGCTCTTTCTGGTGAGTTGCCATACACCTTACTCTTGGATAGAAGGAAGTTTCCTGTTCATCTGTGAGAGAGGGGAGCTTTGAGCAACCCATCTGTCCCTGGAGGGGAGTGGTTCCAGCCCAGAAGTTAACCCAGTTTATTATGGCCATTTTGGGCTAATTTGTATCTCTTTCATTTTTTCCTACTATAAAAACTGCATTTACCACGATTTATTGTGCACCCTGGCAGTGCCAGTTAGCTATGGTTAAATTATTCCTGGCTCCACTAAGTCTCCTCTTCAGTTTTTCCCTTGAAACTAGTCTCTCAACCTAAGCACTCAAAAAGCATCTTACAGCCCAGCACTTGCTCAGACCTAATAGCAAGCACTAATATACCCTGACAATGATTGCCCAGCAGGGCAAGGCTCTTTATTCACCCCTCACCAAGCAAGCGACTAAGCAGCTCACCCTGCTATTCAGGCATGACTAAAGTGCACTCTCCAGTCCAGCTAGTGAATCTGGGTATCCTGAGGCAATGTTACAATTGTCTCATGTACACAGACAACCCTCTCCTCCTACCACAAAACACTAACATATGCGAGAGATGCAATTATACAGCCAAACTGGAAACTAAGCTGTCTCCACCAAAGACTGGAACACACAGAGAGATGCAATTATACAGCCAAACTGGAAACTAAGCTGTCTCCACCAAAGACTGGAACACACAGTGAAGAGGAGAAGGTTAACACTTGCACCACAACACCAGCCGCACACAGGCCTACTAAAACAGCACTGGCAAAAATTCACATAAATATTATCAAAATCATACTCGGAGGCTCTAAATAAAAACCTGCAAAGCATCAGAGACCTCCTAAAGCAGACACCCAAACAATGCTTGCACTTCCCTGTCACAAACCAGACAACACATAAAAGCACAAAATCAGTGTGCTGCACAATCACAGCCCCATATGGGCGAAATAACATACCTAACACACTAGTAATAGGTGACTTCTATAGTCAGGCACACTGGACATCCCACTCTACTAGGCTGGACAAGCAGAAAGTTACTGTTAGCTGCCTGTCGCCATGCGGAGCCCAGAATCTGCCACATAACACATTAAGCACTCATGTCACTCCAAAACAAGTACAAATATGACTCTGTCATTGTTCATGTTGACCCGACGTGTGAATGGCGACGGAGATGCACCCTCCACCTGGACTTACAAGAAAAGAGACATGGAAGAGCTCCTGCTGATCATGCAGCCCAGAGCTGGTATTATGACTCTGGCCCTGGAGCCAGCATCCTGCCCTCACCAAGAATGATACCTCAGTATAAAGAAAAAATATGTTCAATCCCCAACAATTGGCTAAGCATCTGGTGTCCATTCAAAAGGGGATCCAGTGTCATGTCAGCCTGGGATGACATGCTCAACAAGCTGTGTTTGCTTCACAAGAGATGGCTTGCACCTGTCACCCTCTAGGCTTTTGAATACGGGCCAAGGCTCTTGCTGCCCCCATAGGTGCCCTTTTTTTTTAGGCAAGCAGCTCAAAAGTCAAACTCCACCTCTGTAAACAGCACAATTAACAAAAACTGAGGGTTATGCTACTCAATGCCAGGAGTTTAAATCTGCAAAATACACACACTCGAAGCTAACTCCTCCAGTATGGAGAACGTCGACCATCTGTGCAGTGCAACTGAAACCTGGTTTCAAGGCTCCAAAGAGCACTCCAGCACTGCTGGGCTACAACTCATACTACTACACACATTTCCAGCCACAGAACATGGATGAAACACAAAAGGAGGGGTGTATCCATATTCATCAAGGATACATAATTCTCCAGGTTTAGTGGCGAGCATGATATCTCTGAGATCATCCATGTGCAACTAACATCGAAAGCAAATCTGCAATGCAAATTGTGGCCTGCTACAGATCACCTCCATGACCCAGGACCATCACTCCACCTTCTGGAAGACGCTACTGGAAAACATGAATGTCCTACCGAACAACCCTGATATTGGGCCATTTCAATTACCCTGCACCATTCACTTGGAAAACAACTCGAGTACCAAATCCCCAGGCCCGAAGTGGCTTCCTGGAATTTCATCAACTCAAACACCTCTGGATCATCATCATCAGCTTGATAAACTTTCCTCTACCAGAGGTAAAAGCCTTATATTGGACCTGGTCATCACCAACATGGGCAAATAGGTGTTCCATACCAGAGGTCAACCCGCGTCACTGGTTCGGACTGTGATCAGACCATAAACTAATTACTCTGGATGTCCACTAAGCCACCACAATCCCCCACCCTAAGGGAAACCACAGTAAAAAACTTTTCTAAAGCAAACTTCAACTTACTTAAGACAGAGGTGGTAAGTTTCACAGCCCCCACGCTAAAGGATAACACTGCCCAAGATGCAGAAACCTTTACAAATGCACTCTATGAGCACCTACAAGGATGCATGGATCATGCCATCCCTAGCAAATCCAAGACTCACTCCTCTAAGAGAAGGTAACCAAGGAAAGACAACCCTGATCAGTGTCAGTAAGAAAATTAGGTCCCTCATGAAATCATCCAAGGCTAACTTCGAAAGAAAAATGGTCAAGGATTCAAAAGATAACCACAAAGCCTTCTTTAGCTATGTTAAGAATCTAAGTGGCAACTCACAGATGTGCACTGAACTAGTGAAAAATAGCACAAAATATACTGAACCTACTGATATTGCCAACATCCTGGCAGATAGATTCAGTGCAAACTTCACCCCCCTCTCACCTCCAAAAGGGCCCACAACAATACCGGAAAAGTGGAGTGTCCCAAAAATCACAGATGCACAAGTGAAAACAGCCCTTTCAAAAGCCAAAAACACAGCATCAATGGGACCAGATGGTGTCCCAGGTTGCATCTTGCATGAACTACAGAACGAACGAACCCCCCATCTAAACACGCTGTTCAACCTCAGCCTCTCCACAGGCTATGTGCCCATAAAATGGCACACAGCAATGGTTATTCCTCTCCACAAAGGAGGGGCCACAACTGACCATGGTAACTATCACCCCATAAGCCTGACTAGCCTGGTCTGCAAGGCTATGGAGCGCATCATCATGGAACTTGTTAACAAAAACATTGGTAACCTCCAAACACTTGACCTGACCCAGTTCAGCTTTGTTAAGGGCACATCATGCCTACTAAACCTGGTTGACTTCTTCAAGACAGTCGCCAAGGCCATAGATGAGGGAAAGGTGGTTCACACAGCCTACCTAGACCTCACCAAGGCTTTCAATGCTATTCCCCACTCAGGTATTACAGAAAAACCCACCAGCCTGAACATAAACCCCTACGTCATGAGATAGGTTGCCAACTGGCTTACAGGCAGAACTCACACGGTAAGAATAGCGGGCTCCACGCCCAACTCTAAAGCAGTTACAAGTGGTGTCCCACAAGGCCCGGTCCTTGGACTCCTACTGTTCGGCATATACTTCTCAGAAGTACATGCAAACACAGGAGGACTATGGCTAACCAAGTTAGCCGATGACTGCAAACTGGGAGCCATAATTGACTCTCTGGCTGACATGGGCATCCTCCATAAAGGCCTTACTGTGACACACACCTTTTGTCAAAGTCATGGCCTCAAGCTAAATGCCAAAAAATGCATAGTCATCCCGTTTGGGAAAAACAAAACACCCACAAATTACCACATAGGTGGCAGCCGCCTAAGAGATCTGGGGACCCAGGTAGATAGTAATCTTTCCTTTGACAATCATATTGCCAAATTAGTTAGGAAATCCTTCTATGTGGCCCATCTAATTACTAAAGGGTTCGCATCTAGAAATAAAGAGGTTATAGTGCCCTCTACTGGCCACCATTAGACCCATCATAGAGTACAATGCCCCATTTGGGATGTACCTCACAAGACACTACCAACAGCTGGAAAGACCACAAAAGTACCTCACCAAGAGGATTACTGGTCTCAAACATAAGGTCCTATGTAGCCCAACTGAAAAAACTCTGGCTGTACTCAGTGGTATATCGCATACTCAGAGGGAGAGTGATCTCTGCCTGACTTACAAAGCTATGCGTCCAACTCAGAATTGATGGACATGCTCCACCTAAAGAAATCCAAGTCACTTACAGCCACGACTCTAGTGAGCTAACCCTCACCACAACAATAAACAGAACATGCTAGGGATTTCCTCTGATTCCTGTCACAGAGACTCCCCATGCTGGAACAAAATTCCAAATTACATCAGGCAGAGTCCCTCATAACACTCTTCAAGAGAAACCTTGGACGAATAGTGGATGGGTAACAGGAAAATACACCCTGGGATCACTTCATTGGCTTTACTTGACAGAGGATCAGTTAATTAATCAATGGGGTGGCCTTTTAAAAGCCGGCCACATTCTGGCTAGGGTTATGAATGTCCTCAGGAGAAACCTTGACCCTTTAAAGTGGATGGGCAAAGCTATTTATACACTATGAACCCTGGGATCACTTCATTGGCTCTACTTGACAGAGGATCAGTTAATTAATCAATGGGGTGGTAAAAGCCGACACACTCTGGCTAGGGTTATAAATTCCCTCGGGAAGATAGCCTAGTACCTACCTATGAACCTATAAAAACACCACTGAAATTATCATTTCATAATTCTGTCAAAATTGCAAGTTTTGGCAGCAAACACAAGGAGTGGGGCTAGGAGTTGAATAATGGTTAAGGTTTTTACCTTACAGATATAAGGTACAGAGTTTGATTCTTCATGGTGATCAGATGGCATAATGGTTAAGGTTTTTTCTCCTCCCATACACAAGGTACTAGATTCAATCCTCACCTCTTGCCAATGTCTGTTTGGAGTTTGCATGTTCTCCCTGTGTCTCTGTGGGGGTTCTTCCCACCTCCAAAAAACATGCTGAGTGTTTCCATCTCAAACTCACCAATGAGTGGAGTGTTGGTGTGCAGTATCCCCAAGATAGGTGAATATAGATCACAGGCTAGCCACTTGATGGTATAAAATATGGCTCTAAGTGATTCATTTATGTTGATAAGTGGGTTGTGGACCCAGCCTATGCAAGAGACCCATGCTAATAGTGGGAGGGGGTGCCAAACATGAACTAAGAATTGCATGATGCTATATGGACATCATATGGAGACAAGATGGAAGGGCAGTGCAGCAAAACACAATTGGTTTGAGATCTAGAATGTCCATATTTTTGCCTGTTTTCTCATAAATTTCTGGTTTTCTGGCAAATCACTGAGGAATGCAATCTCTTGAAAGAGCAACCTGCATTTGAGTTTCTTTGTAGACTTAATTTCCTTTGGAAAATGTGTACTAAACACAGACTGTAGTTATTCTATCAACTTTTTAAGTTTATAAGAGTAATAGTTAAAATCTGTGTCCCTCTTTTTGGACCTTTGCCTCCACCCCATTATTTTAGGGCTTTGTTCCAGATTTCTTGTGCCAAAGATACATTGAGAGGTATGTATAAACAAAAACACGGTGAATTGTAGCTGACATTGCAGACCATTATGGTCAGGGTATTTATAGGCATACAACCACAGACAGAAGTAATCATCCATGCATTACAACCACAGAAGCAGAAGTAATCATCCATGCATACAAACCACAGATACAGAAGTAATCAGGGTGCACCTATGCATACAACCACAGACAGAAGCGTAATCATCCATGCATACAACCACAGACAGAAGTAATCAAGGTGCATCTGTGCACGCCACAACCACAGACAGAAGTAACTGTCATCCATACGCATACAACCTGTGACAGAAGTAATCATCCATGCATACAACCACAGACTTAGAAGTAATCAGATGCATCCCATGCGCCGCAACCACAGACAGAAGTATTCAGGGCATCCATCGCATACAAACCACAGACAAACGTAATCATCCATGCGCCACAACCACAGACAGGAAGTAATCAGGGTGCAATCCATGCGCCAGACTATCAAATAACACAGCTGAACAACTATATCATATTGACTTGCGTAAATGTTTTTTGTACATGGTGGTCACTGATGAGATGTCACTGAGATACTTGAACGGAATGAAGTCAAATTCAACAATGCTTGAGATCTGGGTGGAATTTCTGACAGATTTACACATTTTATTTGTAATTCTGTTCCACTATTATGCATTGTGAGAACTTGAAAAGCAGTGAATTTATGGCTTCTTTCAGAAGCAGTTATGTGGAGCCTGAGTTGGAAGGCAGAAAGAAGGAATGTGGTTCCTCAATAGTAAGATCTGGGAGCTTTGGTTTTTAAGTGAGTAGCAGAGGATTACATCCTCTGTGCTCAAGGTTAAATACTAAATACAGTGCTTTGGTGGGGTTATCCCCTGCATACATCCCAATATTGAGAAGACAAAGCTCCCCATGCCCCCACCAACCTATAGTTACTAACCCGTCACAGAGCAGTATGGGAAAAAGAAACTATGTAAGCTCTGGCACTCAGTGCCTATACTTGCTAACTCCATGGTCTTTTTACAGCATTGTGAGTGAAAAGATTTAACAAAGCTCCCCCATGCCCCATTCTCATTACTAATTTCCATTGTCACACTGTAGCGTGTGGGTAAAAAGTTAACAAAATACTATTACCTATACCTAAGTAACTTCACATGGTCACACAGTGTTGTAGGTAAAATAATAAACTTAGCAAAGCACCCATGCCGCGAGTATGGGTAAAAACTTTAGAAAACAATGATCCTGTTGTGCCAAAGAAAAC
>NW_025054318.1:0-9662 GCF_019279795.1 Protopterus annectens
ATGCTAGTTCTTAGCAATCTAATGGCCGAAATGTTCAATTATAAAGAGGTGGATGCTAAGGTCCTTCGAGACAACCAATTTGACCGTTATAAGTACGAATATAGTAGGACTTTTTCTAGCATCAATCAGCATTTAGCTAAACTGAGTACAAATAAGACAAAGAAATTGCAACGTGATTGCAATTCATACAAACAAGATGCTGCTTATCCACCTCCACCAGCAGCTCAGATGTGGCAACTAGGTTTTTCATTCATTGACTTAACAACTAATGAGTTACAATGTACCAGCGACTATGATGTATCTAATTCATCAAACATAGTAAGTAAGCAGGTTGATCAGTCATGACAGATATTAGTTACACATGATGATCACCCTCCTGTCAGTTCCTTTAACTAGACTTCACCTAATACAGAAGGAGTGCGTAGAAGTGAAAGACTTAAGAATGCCACAAGTGTAAACTACAATTACAACAACAGGTTACACTACCAAGGCCAACAGTATAGTGGTTTTGACAACAACCACAATAATTACCAGCAGGATTTTCACAGGTTCAATACCCTAGGAGCCAGACCGAAGCAACAACAAAAGGGGTCGAGACCACCAAGGTGAATGACGTTCAAGTTATGAACGATACGTCAGGGTCCATTGAAGGTGACACTTTACCATCTTCTTTTCAACATCAAGAGCCAGTCTCAGGACTGGATTTGGACTCAATTTTCTCGGATGATGTATGTTCTCTCAGTGCATCCATCATGGAACCTATGAACGTTCCTCTGCCCTCAGGTCCTTCCATTATTTTCAACAAAGAAAAAGACTTTAGAGTGTATAATTTCTCTGATAGTTTCATTTCTTCTGATATAGCTGACTTTTTAGCAAAAGGGCAGACATATGTCCCTTGGCATAACATAGACATTGCTAAAACCATCATAGAGTTGAAGTTATTCACTAGGAAATTGAATCTGGGGTTGTTCTTTATGAACGCCCCCAATACTAATGTCAACAGTGTTTTCAGGTCTCTCTAGTTCATGGGTTCTACCATAGGTTCATAGGTTCATACTAGGCTATCTGCCAGGGGCATTTACAAGCCTAGCCCAGCGCCGTTTTGACTTCACTTGCTGAGCAGAACATGCCCATTATTTTAACAGTGCGCACTACCAATAGAGCGGTGACACTGAGGGTAATCCCTGGGGCATATATCTCGATCTCCATCCATTGGTCGAATTTCTCTTGAACAAGGCCAGCGAGGTGCTCTGCCTCATGTACCGGGGATTCTGTTCCACAGCATGGGAGTCTTTGGGTGATGAATCTATCCCTCCAGCCACGTCCTATTAATAACTTAGTGTCGGTTTAAGTCTCCTTGCTGACAGGCTCCTGATGGTTCTAGATTTTTGAGTGAAACATATCAAATGGGTTTGACATAATGCCTTGTATGTTAGGTAAAGGTCACCTCTGAAACCCAGCCCCGGTGGCAGCTGAATAGAGCTGGAGTTCTTTCAGTCCCGGGCAGCATGAGATGAATTTTGAGACCCTTGTCCTTTGGTGAGGAACTTTTGTGGCCTCCAGCTGCTGCAAGTGTCGGGTCGAATACATTCAAATACAGGGGCATTGTACTCAATCATTGGTCTGATGGTGATGAGTAAAGGGAGACTATAACCTCCCATGATCTAGATGAAATCCCTTCATGATAAGGTGGAGCATGTAGAAGGTCTTCTAACTACTTTGCTTCGCGTTGTGAATGACAGACCTACTATCAACCTGGGTCCCCAGGTCCCTGATAACTTCTTCTGTGCTCCATGATGGATTGCCTCCTATTTGGTAATAGGGGTAACCTTGTTTTTCCCAGAAGGGCCTTGACTATGCATTTTTGGCATTTGCAACTTTTGAGCGTGGCTCTGGCATGATTATCCGTTTCTGTGAGACCCTTCTGAGAGGATATCTGTGTCAGATGTGTTTTTCTAGGCGCCCAGTTTGCAGTCATCCTGCAAACTTTGTCCGCTCCATAGCCACTGTATAATTTTCTTGTACTTCAGAAAAGTGAATGCCAAACAGAGAGTGGAGCCCAGGACTGAGCCCTGTGGGACACCACTTGTGACAGGCTTTGGTCTGACATGAGCCAGCAACTCTCTCTGACCCTGTGGGTTCTGTCACTCAGCCCAGTTTGCAACCCATCTTGCTTTGATGTATGCGGTTAACATTTAAGCTTGAGTGAGTTTTCAATATTGATACCCGAGTGGGGTATTGTATCGAAGGCACTTAGCCAGATCGGGGAGTAGGCTGGTATGGACTGCCTTTCCTTCATCAATGGCTTTGGTGACTGTTTCAGAAAAAAAGTCAACCAAGTTTAAAAGGCATGATCTGCCTTTGACCAAAAGCCAAACTGGAGTTGGATCCAAAGTCTGCAAATTCCCAATGTCTTTATTTATGAGGTCCATTATGATCCTCTCTCCATGGCTTTACCAGATAAGGCTTGTCAAGCTAATGGGCGGTAATTACCAGGGTCGGTGGAGGCACCACGCCTTTGTGAGAAGTGGGACCACAGTTTGCGACTGCGCCACTCCTGGGTGCGTATCCAGAGGTAAGACTTTGATTAAACAGCTGTCCCTAGCTGTGCAGGACAATTCCTCATTGAGTTCATGGAGCACACAGCCTGAGGGACACCCATCAGGGTCCCATGGATGCTGTGTTTTTGCTTTGGAGAGAGCAGTTCTCACTTGGGCGCTGGATTATGTTTGGGGGCTGCAATCATTTGGTATAGATATCTCTCTCTCTCGCTTTTTGGGGGAGGGGGTGAGAAGTTTGCACTGAACCACTGTCAGCCAGTATGTTGGCAATGTACCTGCAGGATCAGTAATCTTCACATCATTTTGAACTAAGCTTCTGAGCATATCTGGGAGTTTCCTCCTAGGTTTCTAACATAGCTAAAGAGGCCCTTATGATTGTCTTTTGAGTTCTTTGGCTTCTTTTTCTCTCGAAATTTGCTTTGGATGATTTTCCATAGAGGCTCTTAGTTTTTTACTTACTCCAGTGATCAAGGGTGTCTTACACTTTTAAGGGTTTTTGCTCTATGTATCATTGTAGTAGCTTCCTCCTTTTGTTGAGGATTTTGTTTATAGCTAGGGGTCCTTTCAGACTGGATCCTTCGCCTTTGAGTACAAGTCTTTTGTTTTCCTTTAGGGTTATTGCTTATCCATGCAGTCCTGCAGGTGCTGGTGAGAAGAGCATTTGCCTTAAAGTGATTCAGCGCGGCTTGAGTACTGTTTTCCATGCAGCTCAGGGGCATAAAGGAACCACCTAGTCTTTAGCAGTGTGAAGTAGAAGCTTTTAGGGAGGATTCTTTACTGTGGTCTTTTACACTTCAGGTGGGCGTGGGATGAGGACCTCCGAAGCGAGATTAGTTGTGATCTGAGTCTCACCAGTGAAATTGTATACTTCCGGTGTTGAACATTGTGCTCCCATGTTTACCGTGATAGTCGAGATGAATCGGTATGTTATCTCCTCTTGTGGGAATGAGTGACTGGTTGTTCCATGGCATTTAAGGTTTACGCGATTCCAGGAACTTTTGGGCTAGGGTGTTTGGGCTTGAGTGAGTGTTCCCCAGTCTATATTTGGGTAATTGAAGTCACCTAGTATGATGGTGTTTGGTGATACGACATGTATCCCTCCTAGTGTTTTCAGGAAGGCCATGTGGTTCCTGAAGGTTTGTGAAATTGGCCTGTAACGTGCCTACTATTTGCCAGAGCAGTCTTGCCTACGGTTAAGTGCACCTAAGATGGTCTCCGATGCATCAGTCGCGTTGCCACCAGTCTTGAAGATTATTGATTGTCCTTGATGAATATGGATACCCCTGCCTCGCTGCCCCAGTATTTTCCTGATTTTGGGGCGGGCATGATGTGAGGGTAAAACTCCCTGATGAAGGCAGGACTTCAGGAGCCTTGAACCGAAAGGTTTCTGTCACAGCACAGACATCAATGTTCTCCATACTGAGGAAGGGAGGGCCTCAGTGCGTGCATTTTGAGGATTTAGACTTCTACGGCGTTGAGCAGCATTACCCTTAGTTTTATTTCATACGTGTTCTGGGTGGTAGGTTTGGGGAATTTGAGCCTTGCCTAAAAAAGGCACTATGGGGGTGTAGAGCCTTTTACCAATATCCGGAATCCCAGGGGTGACAGGTGCAAGCGGTCCCTTCATGACGTGACTTGTCCAGCATGTCATCGGGCGAACGAATACTGGATCACTTTGAATGACACACAGTGTTTCAAGCGAATTGTTAAAGCTGATCATCTTATCTCCTCTGTGTTGTGGCATCATTCTTGGTGAAGGTAAGGATACTGCTCAAGGTCAGGGTCATACTGCCTGGAGGGCTATAATCAGAGGCTCCTCAATGTCTCTTTTCATGTAATTCAAGGAGAATGCGTCTCTCCAGGTCGTTTACACCAAGCGTGGACCCAATGACTGGAGTCATATTGTTGCATGGCCACCTGCTGTTGAGGGAGCCACAGTAACTTCCGCGTTATGTGCGGATTCTAAGCGCCGCGGACAGACAGCCTGTGACCTTCTCATACTCAGTCTGCAGTGGGCCGGAGACATCAGTGTGTGCTGACTATGGAGTCACCAATGACTAGTGTGTCTGGCATTGTTGTGTTTGGCGCTGTGGGGCTGTGACTGTTTTGACACTCTGACTGTGAGGTCCATGTGTTGCAGGTGTAGTGTTCTGAGGTGGTGGTTTTGGTGTGGGTGTCTGCTTTGTGAGTGGCCTCCTGCTGTTTTGGTAGATTTTTTGAATCAGAGCCTCAGTATGTCTTTGTGTGTTTATGTGTATGATTTGAGGATTTGTAATAATTGCATTTATATGTGAGACTGGGTCTACTTATAGTGTGTGTGGTAACCTTCCCTCCTGACTGAGTCACTGCACAGTCCTATATGTTGAGAGAGCTTTCAGCCTCAGTTTGGCCGTGCTCAGTTGCATCTCTGGCATGTATTTGTGTAAACGTGGGAGGAGGAAGGGTTGTCTGTGTACATGAGGCAATTGCTGTAACGTGCCTCCAATATTCCCAGGTTCACCAGCTGGGCAGGAGATGACACTAACAACTGATCACCTCGACATGCTAGAAGGATAGACAAAAAACTTTAAAAAGATTCGAGGGGATGTGGGTGACCGAAGAAATGGGGGTTGCCTTTTGGGGTGCTATCTATAAGAGTGCGTATCAAAGGTAATAAGTACTGTAGGAGGTGAAGTGCTAGGTTTAACAGATAGAATATCTACTTAGAGAGTCAAGTAGAGATGATCTTTTTTAGTTATAGGATACGCTGATTAGATGAGTAGGTATAGAGTGCAGGAAGAGAATGGTTTCAAGGGAAAATTTGAAGAGTGGACTTTAGGTAGCCCGAATAGTTTAAACCTGCTTAACCGGCGCTGCCCTAGTGTGCAACAGTGTGCAACAGTGGCAACTCCGTGCTAGTACTTTTAATCCCCCACTCCATCTCTTGGTGAAAGTGTTTGAACAGGCTAATGAGTTAGATTTTTGGAACCTCTTTAAAAATAAAAAACCTATCAGGAACCAAGAACATGCTCTTGAGGATGATTTCCTTAAATATATTCAATCTCAGAACATAAGGGTTTGTAAACCTGACAAAGGAGGGGGTTTGGTGATCTTTGACAATTCTGACTATGTATCACGTATGTCATCTCTTTTGGACTCTGATACTTATTCAGTTAGTTCGAGATCAGAAGTAAATAAAGCATACAGTCTGATTAAATCTTACCTGTATGAATTACTCATTGAAGGACGGGTTGACCAAGTAGTTTTCAACTATATTAGTTGTTCATTTCCCAAATATCCATCACTATTTGGGATTACAAAAATCCATAAGGATGTGGAAAATCCCCTGATGAGACCACTCATTGATGGACGTGGGTCACCTACATATGCATGTGCTAAATTAGTTGACTCCATGCTGAAAAAATATGTTGTTTTGGAGTCACAAATTTGTAAAGACTCTTAGTCCTTCCTAGAAAATGAGAGCAGAACTTTGATTTGAGGCAGACAGTGAGTATAATTTTTTAACCATCGACATAAAGGACCTGTACACATGTATTCCCCATGACATCAGTGTTGAGTGGGTGGCCAAGGTCATGATGAAACACAATGCACCAAGATGTGATATCTCTTTAGTGATGGAATTATTGGACCTTATTTTGTCTAATAATTACTTCATCTTTGATGGCAAGTTCTACCTCCAGAAAGTGGGTTTAGCAATGGGGTCACCCTGTGGAGCAAGTGTCGCAAATTTAGTAATGGCCCAATGGGAATCCAATCAAGTTTTTTCAACTAGTTTGACACCTGCTCCAATCGTTTACTATACCCGCTTCTTGGACGACATCTTTATTTTGTTAAAAGGAGACGCGGTATGTGCATCTGAGCTGGTTGATTAATACATCAACCAGTTTTTTGCAATTCACATATACATTCCATACTGAATCTATACCATATTTGGATATCCAATTGAACAAGAATAGGGTGGACTGTACTTTTACAGCTCAAATTTTTAGGAAGGTTAGCTATTCCAACACCTTTCTCCATTTCACTAGCTGTCACCCTTTTCACCAAAAAAGATCGGTAGTCAAGGGCCAGTTAATGAGGGCATCTCGTATTTCTAGTTTGGATTCAGACTTCCACAATGAATGTCAACTTTTGAAACAGATGTTTCAACATCGTGGATACCCAGAATTACTCATTGATGCATTAATTGAGGAGGTTACCCATAAAAGAAACACAAACTGGTTTAAACCAATTTTATGTGGCTCTTATGGGTTTTTGAGTAACAGTCTTGTTGAAGACAGTCATATTGTTTCCGACATAGGCTCTTTGACTTCTCATGAACAAGACTTCAAGTTCAGTTTTGTGACCACATTTAGCAGTCAAAGTAGAACTATTGTAAATATAATTAACAAGAACTGGGGTTTTTTTAGAACTAATCAAATTGTCTTTGACTGTTTGGGTCACAAACCACACGTAGTATGTAAAAAAGGAAGGGACTTGAAAAATGCACTTGAGAGTCATATTCCAATGACATCTAGACTGTCAGGGATGTCCAAATGTGAGAGTTGTAATTTTTGTAAATTTATTGATTGCACTAACCATTTTACTATTAATGGTAACACTTACAAACTGAAATCTAGATTCAATTGTAACAGTAAATTTTAGTGTACCTAGCTAGAGTGCACTTGACTGTTTGCATTCAGCGTGGGCAAAACAGAGCCGTGAACAGAGATAGGATATCTGAACATAATGCCATCTCTCACAACAAGTTCAAATGCCCTTACAAAAATATGTGCACCTTAATCTCCAAGTCTCATAAATTCAAATTCATGGTCATCAGTAACCTAATCCCTGACACACGGGGGGGGGGGGGTCCTGCCTCCTTTAAATTGGAAGAATTAGAGCTTTTGTGGCAGATTAGGTTAAACTCATTTTATTATCCTGGTTTAAATGAAGCATGTTCAATTTCATGTTTACTTAAGCTGAAAAGTCTACTTAGGTAACCCCAAAGTAGTTCAATTTTAAATACTACAACATAATTGTTTTTATTCAAAGTTCATAATATTTGGTTTCTTGTTTACAAGGTTTTTTTTTTTCTTTCTTATTATAAGAGAAACCTTTGTGTGCTATTCATGTTAGCCAATATATGACAACAATATTTTTTAAAAACATGAGTAGAACGATTATTTTTGTGTATTGCTCTTTAATAAGTCACGTAAACATAATTTTTCCCGCACTTTTTGGTTTAAATTGCCTGCAGCTGTTTGTGTTTGTTACTTCTGAAGAAGTTTGTTCTAGCAGAACAAGCAAAAGTTTGTTGTCTTCCACTGTTGTGATTTTACTTATTTTATTAAAACTCCGTTGTCAGTTCGTGGTTGCCATCAGTCATTTATTTGTTTTATGACTATAGTCGTATTTTTGTCAGTATTGACCAATATTTAGATAAACTTAAAAATAGCAAGGTTAAAAAACTTGACCGTGACTTAAAACATAAGATAATAAAAGCATATCCATCTTTTTAATGCACAGGGTGTGGCGAGGTGTTAGTCACTCTCGGTATGGTGTCGTGAAACAACGAGTCCATGACTTTTGACTGCATGGTGACATGGATGACAACATCTGAAGTGCAATGTGGTGTCAATAATGATTCATTTGTGAGCCTCACCAGGAGGTCAAGGAGAGGATGAGTAACAACCAGCCTTCTGATTTATGATGTACAACAGAATTCAAATTTTGACAGAAGCCCATCAGAATGGGGCCAGGCCAAAGCAACAAAACAACTTTGCTCAAACAAGGAATTTAAATCAGAAGTCCAAGACGCCTGGGACAATTGTGATCGTGTTTGAGAACATGTTATTCTGACAATTTGGTGATTCGATTACACAGACATTAAGAACCATCATGGTCATGACCCATAATAAAATTAAATTGATATCTGGTGATGACCCTGTTATGGATGTTGCGGAGTTGGATGGTGCTAAACAGGACATAGCTATATGTCTGGCGCAGCAGTATACCTACTGATTTGCCTTTTCTTGGTAATCACCAACTCAACAGGTGACTTCAAGATTAATATATAACTTTTCTTCTGCCACTATATCTATATGGACATGAACTGACTTTTATCAAAGGGTTATACTTATGTTCCTGCGACAGAGATTTGATTTAGTTCAGTCAATTAGACATTAAATTGTTTTCAAGAAGGCATTTTAATTTAATGATGGGTGGCAGCAACATGCTATGAGTCTGACCTTTTCAGGATTGCCAGTATTTACAACCCCCTTACACCCATTAGTTCAAATTTTTGAACAGATGTGACGATATTAGACAGTTATTTAAGCGCACATATAAAGCTAATAAGACAGCCAGTAGTAAAATTGAATACAAACTGTTGTTGGGAAAATACGGGCTGCAGTGTGTAAGCCCGGACAAGGGTGAGTTTGATGCACGATAATTTAGATTATTACAAGCGGATGGCTACAACGATGATTGTTCCTTTATATCAACTAGTTCTTTCTGAGGTAAATGGTGCATATAGATCAATAAAAATAGTATATGAGGACATTTATCCAGTGGGATTAGTTTCAGAAAATTTATAACTACTTGACTACTACTTTCTAGGTTTAGATATACTTTGGGATTCAAAATTCATAAAAAATATTACTTGTTAACCCCCAATAGGACAGCACAATGAATGACGTGGTTCTCCCTACCTATCCATGTGCAAGTTACCAGGATTCTGTATTATCACGAATACTTGGCTGGAAACTCAGATCTGTAAGATTCATGATTACTTTTTGGAAAAAAATTGATAATTTAGTCTTTGACAACGAATGTAACTTCATTATTAGGCGTCAGGACTTGTGGCAGCACTTCCCTCCATGACACATCAAATGGGTCTGTAATATACAGAAAAAATGGGGCCTCTAATATGGAAATGTCTGTATTAACAAGTTGCTTGAAATAATTTGTATAACCAATTATTTTATGTTTGATGAGGTATTTTTATAGTCGGGTTGCTATGGAGGCTCGCCATGTGAGACTAGTGTAATAGCGCAGTTATGGCATCAATGGGGAACAGAATTTGTATTTAAGGGCCAATTATTGTTTACACATGTTGAT
>NW_025054319.1:0-8688 GCF_019279795.1 Protopterus annectens
TTGGGAGGAAAAAAACTTGAGGATGCAACTTCCATTCGAGTGGGTCTGTCATATTTCTGCTTAAGTTGTTTGCCAGTGTGTTTTCCTTCCCTGGCAGGAATTGTGCCTGTAGTTGAATTTGTAATTCCAGAGCTGTGTTCCACAGGGTCATAGCTTGCCAGCACAGGGGGTATGAATGAGTCCCCCCCTGTTTGTTTATGTACCACATGACTGTGGTGTTGTCTGTCCTTATTAATAGCTGGCCTGGCTGCAGTAGGTCTTTGAAGGTCATAAAGTACAGTTTTGTACCTACCATAAATGTAGATGTCCGAACAGGATAGCATCTGCAGTCATAACAAATGGGTTGTCCTGTCGTCAGGCAGCCCTTGATCGACGGTTTAAGTCTGGGTCCGGCTTACGGCCTGATGTCGCACTTCACCCGGCGTCATCTCTGCTGGTCTTTGGGTATAAAGCCATCAGCCGACGCCATTTTCCTCAGTGTTTCTTGCCCCAGATGCCAGTTGCCCTCTAGGAAAGCTAAATTTTGGATAAATGCCAATGTTTCAAAATAGTGAAAACAAACATAAGAAATAAGCATATATGTACATATATACAAACAAATAGACCATAAGAGACTCCCCCAGCTAGCCAATTGGGAGGTAAAATTCGGGATTACCACAGAGGGAAGGAGGGTGGGTAATCCTGACTGCAGATGCTATCCTTGTTCTCTAGGACATCTACATTTATGGTAGGTACAAAACTGTACTATGTCCATCAGGGTTGCATCTGGAGTCCTAACAGATGCGTAGAATACCATAGCCAAACTAGGGGGGGAGGAAGAAGAATTATGGTGTAGTTAGGATCACTGCAATACAGCAGTGGCAAACCCTACCGGGATCTAGAGTATAGAGGTAAATTATAATGCTTGGCAAATGTATGCACGGAGGTCCAAGTAGCCACCTCAATAATGTCCTTTGGTTGCCACTCCTCGTGAGAAAGCTGTGGTAGTGGCTGTAGCCCTTGTAGAGTGAGGTCTTATGTTCTGTGGAACTGGTTTCCATGGTAGGAGTAACAGAATCTTATGCAATTTCCTATCCATTTGAGATTGTCTGTTTGGAAGTGCTTTTCCTTCCCTTCCTGTTGCATAGGCTACTAAAAGCTGGTCAGTTTTTGTTACTTTTGGTTCTGTCCAGGTAGTAGCGTAACTGTCTATGTACATCCAAGGTATGCAGCAGCCTTTCCCCCCTGTTCTGTGGATTGGGAAAGAAGGTAGGTAGGTGGATTGCCTGGTTTAAGGACACTCTGGATACCACCTTAGGCATAAATGTAGGATTAGTTCTCATGGACACTCTATCTTGATGGAAGATTAGGAAGGGTTGTACTGCCATTAAGGCCTGTAGTTCCGAAACCCTCCTTGCTGAAGTAATTGCCAGTAGGAAAGCAGTTTTCCATGATAGGTGCTGAAGATCTGCTGTTGCTGCTGGTTCAAATGGAGGTAGTGTCAATTTTTCTAGCACAAAGTTCAGGTCCCATGCTGGTAATGGTGGTTTCCTAGGAGGTTTTACATTCTTGATCCCTCTGAGGAATTGCCTGAGTAGAGGATGAGAAAAGACAGGTGGATCGAAGCTGTATTCTGCGGAACTAGCTGATGCATGTATCTTGATGGAGGAATAGGACAGGCCCGTATGTAGAAGCTCTGCCAAAGGCAATGCTGAGAATTGATAATGCTCTGATCCTGCAAGAAATCTGAGGTATCTTCTGCAATTTGGTCGTATGGGGACGTGCAGGTATGCCTCCTTGAGATCTAGAGTTACCAGCCAACACTCCTTGCCCAGCATGGGAAGAAGTTGCTGTAGGGTCAGCATTTTGAATTTTGGTACCGTGATGTATGTGTTTAAGACGGACAGGTCGAGAATAGGTCTCCAACTTTTCTCTTTTCTTGGTACTAGGAAGAGTCTGGAGTAGAATCCTTTGCCCTGTTGTGTTATTGGTACTCTTTCCACAGCTCTCATTTTTGTTAGTTGAGCTATCTGCTTTAGAGCTTCTTAAGTGTTTTTGATTTGGGAGGTAGGTTTGGCATTCCTCTTTTACTGGTAAGGTGTGGAAGTGGAACCTGTAGCCTTGGTCTATGGTTTGCAAAATCCACTTGTCTTTTTGTGATATAGTGCCAATTTTTGAAAATAAGGCTAACTTTCCACTAAAGGTGCTGCTATCTGCTCCCTGGTAGGCGGTGTCAGAGTCAAGTCACTGTGATTGTCCTGTTGCAGTGGCAGTGGTTGTATCTGTGCCTCTCTGGTTATTGCCTTGCCACTGGCGTCCTCTATAGGCACCTCCTCTGGATTGATATCTGCCTCTGGAGCGTCTATTCCTGCCTCTTTGAGATTTTGAGGAATCTGGAAAGGACCAATTTTTGGCAGGCCAGTTCCTGTCTGCTGAACCTTGGGGCTGAACCTGTGTGAAATCATAACTGTTTGTACAGATTTTGCCTTCTCTTCCATTTTCTTCATTACTTGCTGAGCAGGTGTACCAAATAGACTGGCCTTATCCATAGGAGCATCTAACAGCTTTGCTTTAACATGATCCGGCAAAACCTGTTCCTTCAACCATGCATGCCTTCTTATCACTGTGCCAGTCATGGCTGATCTAAATAAGCCTCAGTGCATCATAGCCACATTTTAAAGAATGGTTACTAACCTGCTGAATGTTATTCACCATTTCTAAAACATATTTCTTATCTAAGGAGTCATCAGAGGACAGCTTCTTAGTTAACTGATCAAGCATAAACTCTTGGTATTGGATCACGTGAAACTGACAGTTTAAAGCTCTAGCTGAGAGAGTAGCAGAGGTGTAAACTTTTTTCCCCCATCTGTCTAAGGACCTGGATTCCCTTTCAGAAGGGAGAGGGTTTTTTGCTGAGGTTGAAGCTACTGCCTTAGGCCCCTGGGATATAGTCTCAGGATCTGCCAGTGGGGCCTTGTATAGGTGGTGATGAGTGTCTGGCACCCTGTAAAATCTATCTGGTTTGGCAGGGGCTGGAGGTAAAGTATCAGGAGCAGTGCAAACATCATTAAATGCATCATCCACAACAGGCAGAACTGGAGGTATAGCTAAGGGCCTATGTTGTGGTAAGTGCAGAAAGGTCCTAAGCCTTTTTCTTGAATCTGTGAAATCTTGTCCCTGCCATTGGAATTGTTCTCTCATGGCATGTAAGGTTTTCCCGAAGGAGAATTCCTCTGGTGGAGTGGCAGATGGAATGGATTCTTCAGCATCGGAATCTTCATAAGTAGAAAAAGGAGCCTCTGGTTGATCTGTAATGTCTGAGTCATCCGAAGAATCATCAGAGGACACTGGCTCGGGGGGCTCTGCTCTAGATCTCTTTTCTGGAGGCTGAGAGGCCCTGTCTGGATGAGATTGGGATCCCCTAATTAAGGAGATTAAATCCTCTGCCAGAATAAGCATTTGTGAACTAGAAGAGGGCCTATGTGAGGGGGTCTTAACAGGCACTGATTTAACAGTTTTGGCTGCTTTAGCCCTGGCAAAGGCCTTTATAGACATGGCTGCAGGAGGCCTAGCAGCACCATGTGCTGGGGTAGAGACATCCAAAGGGATAGTGTCTGATAATTTAGGAGGAACCACAGTAGTAGGCAAAACTTCAGAGGCCGATTCAACTAAGGTAGCAGGAGCCTCCGTAGTAGTCGTGGATTCGGCTGAAGATTTACCCGTTTTCTCGGTTTCAGCCGAGCCGAGACACTCATGACTTGCTTCACAGTGGTTTCGCCGAAACCACGGACCATGAAAGTGTCGGTCTTTTCTTTGGCGTTTTTAACAATTTGGGTGGTCGGAGGATCCGACGGCATAATGTCGCAAAATCTGAGCCGAAAACTGTTCAGCAAACTCTGACCGACGCCTAAGCGTTCGTCGGTTGAAAGAAGCACAGGCTAAACAGGCTGCTACGTCGTGGTCTGGGCCTAAACAAGGTAGGCAGTAAGAGTGGAAATCTTTATGAGGTATTTGTTTCCCACAAGGAGGCAAGAAAGAGTCCCCAACGGGGTACTTAGCTTTTTAGAAGTCTTCGAAGTAGTATTCGGTAGTAATCTCTGGATCTGACCGACCGCACGCGAAGACAGCTTCTGCTTCGCCACTGGCAAGAAAGACTGAGGAAATGGCGTCGGCTGATGCCTTTATACCCGAAGACCAGCAGAGATGACGCCGGGTGAAGTGCGACATCAGCCAAGCGGACCCAGACTTTGGAATCCGGCCGACCAAAGGGCTGCCTGACGACAGGACAACCCATTTGTTATGACTGCAGATGCATCCTTGAAGGACATGAGCATTTTGCACGGCTAGCATCTCCTTTTGGTTGATGTGTAGGTGCTTCTCTTTTTGGGAGCATTTTCCCTGAATGCACTGATCTGCCATGTGTGCTCCCCAGGCGTAGTCTGAGGCATCTGTTGTGATGATTTGAGTTGCTTGAGGTAAACAGAAAGGGAGACCTGTGTTTCTTTGGCATGCTTGAGCCCACCACAAAAATTCCTTTTGAAGGCATGGAATGAGTGGTATAATTGTTTCCAAGCTGTGGCTGTGTTGAGACCATAAGTTTTTTAGGTACCATTGTAGTTTCCTCATATGCAGCTTTGCACATGGTATTAGTAGGATGCAAGATGCCATGAACCCCAGAGCCTGCAGGACTTTCCTTGCAGTTAGTCTGGTTAAAGTTGCCATTTTGTTGAAGTATTGAAACAGTTGCACTTGTTTGTCTGGCATGAGGTAGGCCATCTGGGTTGTTGTATTAAAGCTGGCACCCAGGAAAATTATCTGTTGAGAAGGTATTAGTTTTGATTTCTTTTTGTTCACTGTGTAACCCAGGTAGTTTAATAGTTTTATTACAAACGCCAAATGCTGCAACAGAATGTCCTTGCTGTCCGCTTGGATCAGGCAGTCGTCCAGATATGGGTAGATTTGTATTCTTTGTTGTCTGCAGAAGGCAATTACTGATGCCAGGCATTTTGTAAACACTCTGGGCGTAGTAGATAAGCCAAAGGGCAATGCAGAGAATTGGTAATGGATTGAACCTGCAAGAAATCTGAGGTATCTTCTGCAATCTTGTCTGATAGGGACATGCAGGTATGCCTCCTTGAGGTCCAACATTAACAGCCAAGACTCCTTGCCCAGCATGGGAAGAAGCTGCTGTAATGTGAGCATCTTGAATTTTGGTACCTCTAGATATGTGTTTAGAATAGATAGGTCTAAGATGGGTCTCCAATCTTTGTCCATCCTTGGTACCAGAAATAGTCTTGAGTAAAAACCTTGACCTTGTTCTTTTGCAGGTACCTCTTGAATAGCTTTCATATCCATGAGAGCGGAAATTTGTCTTTGTGCCTCTGCCCTTTGATTTTGTGGCAGGTTTGGCATGCCTCTCATTTTTGGAAGGGTGTGAAAGTGGAACCTGTAGCCTCTGTCTATAATATCCAGAATCCATTTGCTATTTGTAACAATGTGCTAGTTTTTTGAAAATAAAGCCAGTTTTCCGCCCAAAGGTGCTGCCATTATAGCTTTGTTTGGCAGGCATAGGGGGAAGTCATTGTGTCTGTTTTCTAAATGACTGTGGTCTATCTTCTCCACCTCTTGGGGTTGGTGCTTGCCACTGTCTAGCTCTGTAAGATCCTTGAGGTTGTCCTCTACCCCTTGGGTGTCTGTATCTGCCCCTTTGGGGTCTGTCCGTGGCCGGAAAGGACCAATTTTTTGAAGGCCAGTTTCTGCTGAAGCGTGGAGGTTGCACCTGCAAGAAATCTTTAACTGTTTGCATAGATTTCGCTTTTTCCTCCATTTTCTTTAGTACCTCCTCAGCTTTAACACCGAACAATACATCTTTTTGAAGTGGTGCATCTAATAACTTTGCTTTGACATGATCTGGTAAGATTTGCTCTTTGAGCCAAGCATGTCTACGTATGACAGACCCTGTGACAGCAGCTCTACATGAGGCCTCTAAATCATCAAAAACCACACTGCAAGGTATGTTTCGCCACTTGCTCTGCTCCATGCAAAAAATCCTGCAACTCTTTCAAATCTGGTTGTTCTGTTTCTGTCATTTTACTTTTCAGCTGAGATAACAAGAACTGTTGGTACTTTAACATATGAAATTGACAGTTTAATGCCCTCATGGTTAAAGTGGCTGATGTATACACCTTTTTCCCCCACTTTTCTAATGCTCTGGAATCTCTCTCTGAAGGTAAAGGGTTTTTAGCAGTAGAGGCCTTTATTCCCTTGGGACCCTGTGAAATTGTTTCTGGGTCAGCAGTATGGCTTTTATAAAGGAACTGGTGAGAATCAGGAACCCGGTAATATCTGTCTGGTTTAACAGGGGCTGGAGGCAAAGAGTCTGGATTAAGACTGGCTTCTCATGTACACATCATCCAAAATATCTAAAACAGGAGGGATAGCCAGGGGCCTATGCTGGGGGAGCAGTAGAAATTCAGTGAGCCTTTTCTTGGAATCTGTGTAATCTTGGCCTTCCCAGTGGAAGTGCTCTCTCAATGTATGCATGGTTTCCCCAAAAGAGTAGTCCTCAGGGGAGACGAGGAATAGACTCCTCAGCATCAGAGTCTTCAAAAGGGGAATAGGCGTAATCCTGGTCCTCAGAATGGTCTGAGGTAATAGAGGCCTGGTCTGAGGAAGGGTAGTCTTCCTCCAACCTGGGTCTTTTGTCTGGGGGGTGAGAACACCTGATGAGAGTTATCAAATCCTCAGCCATTTTAAGCATCTGTTTTTAGGCATGGGGCCTTGAGAGGAGGTCTGAGGACCTTGTTTTTTAGTTTTTCATTGCAGGTTTAGATTTAGACTGAGAAGGATTTAATAGAAGGTGGTAGGCCTGAAGATGCCGCTCTCCAGAAATAGCAGGCCTCGCTAAATTTTCAGTTTCCCCGCCAAGAGTGGCGTCGGTAGCTGCAGTGGGAATGGAGACCGAGGAACCTGCGACCTCGGGTACTGAAGTCACCGGTAAAATAGTAGTCATCAGTAGGCGCCTCGCTGAGAATCGGAGAACTGGTAGTCAGCCTAAGCGTGGTTTCAGTACTCAGTGCAGGCCTCGGATGTCGGTCCTTATCTTTGTGTCTTTTGCATAAAACTGGCGTTGGTGTATCCGACGACATGATATAATTAAATTTTTTGCCAAAATAATGAAGGCGAACTCCGCCCGGCGCCTTTAATAGTGGCTTGTTAAACCTAGCACAAAAGCGGCAGGCCAAGACGTAGGATGGTCTGGCCCCTAAGCAAGGTATACAGAAAGGTAGAAAATCTTGTATGTACGGTATTTGCTTCCCACAAGAAATGCTAATTGTTAACTTTGTCTGACATCGGTCTGAGGCAAGAAAAAGTTTCTAGCGGGTACTTAGCTTTAAAAGACTTCCGGCTGAAATACTGTTCGTAAATCTCAGGAGCTGGCCGACCGGCGCCACTTGCGAACTGCTTCTGCCAGGCACCATGTGGCAAGAAAGACTGAAGAAAATGGCGTTGGCTGCCTTTTTTATACCCCTGCCGCACTGGCGTCAGGGAAGCAAGCTGACGATAACCCGGCCGGACCTAGACTTTGGAATTCGGCCTACCGAGGACCCGCCTGACGGCAGGATAACCCAAGTGTAATGACTGCAGCTGTATGCACGATGAACATCACAAGGTTTCAAAAAATCTTTTTAACCGACGCATCATTATTGATCTAACCCCCTCCTTCATTTGGGCTTCTGCCTCTCTATAATTCAATAGGGGCAATACGCTTTTCCTCATATCTTTTATCACTACTTCATCTTTATAGGTAATGAAAATTCCATAGGATAACCCCCACTCTAACAAACATTTCCAACAGTTTGTCACATTCGGGTGTATATTCACGTTATTAAACTATTAAAAGTTCGAACATCATATGGTTGAAAACCATATGATCGAACTTTTAAAAGTTTGAAACATTTTTTGTTCAACAGAGATCTCCGTACACTGTGGAATGGGAAGATTTCCCTTTCCCCCTGCACTGTACTGAGATCTCGGAGTTGGTATATTTAAAGAGTGGAGGGTGTGGGGGTGCAGGGTGGCTTGCCCTTTAACCCTGCTTAAAATGGTCCCAGGTGGTTTTTCTGTTGTCAATTTTTTTTTAGCTTTTCAAACTTTTAAAAGTTCGATCATATGGATTTGACCATATGACGTTTGAACTTTAAAATTCGGAGCAACGTAACATAATATACACCCATCACATTCAACTAAATATACACCATCAACTGACAACATCCTGGCAAGTCTCTTACCAACAACAGTAACAGTAACAGAAAAGTTCACACCAGGATCATACCAACAGCTCTACTAGATAAGGGCCAAGGGTACTAGCTGCTAGAGCAAGGGCCCTAGGGAACTAATCCAAAGGCGGTGAATACCGCACAACATGTAGCTGAGATAATATATGCCTTCGGGCAGATAGCCCAGTATCTACCTATGAACCTATGAACCAGTTGGCCTTTCACCACACGATTTTTCTGAAATATAGGAGTGACAACTTTCAAAATGCAAATAACTGTTGAAAAATGTGGGTTTACGATGAATACTTTGACACAAAAAACAATTCACTCGCTATAATCCTTGCGTGATTTCAACATCCAAAATGTTTTTTGGTATTACGATGAATATTTAGTTCAAAAAATCCATCAATTTGTTCAATCAAAATTATCA
>NW_025054320.1:0-9287 GCF_019279795.1 Protopterus annectens
TAAAAATGCTTTTGTGTTCGTGTAAAACCCACTGACTGGATATAATCTGATATCCCTTTCTACTTCCACAGTTGCATTTGTGCACTCTTATCTGCAGCAACTTAGAATCCACAGATTTGTTAGACTTTATTTTCATTCAAAAGTTTAGTCAGCTGCAATAATCAACTGAAAATAGCAATATATGCAGTTAGTTTTTTCTGTTATTGCTCTATCCATATGAAACTTCCATTTCTTTTGTGTGTGCAACTGCTATACTTTTGCAAGCATCAACAGATCTTTTAAAAGTAGTTTCTATTTGCTTATTCATAAAAGCTTGTGGTTAATGTCCTGCTTTATCATAGAATGGTATCCTCACAGCATTGGTATGACTGTTGGTATCTAGACATTTTTAAGGTAGACTATCATTTAATGTTTGTTGCCCCACTGATGAATATGTCATAAATTAAAGTTCTGTATCCCATTCAAGTTCATATGTTCAAGCACTTTTACAAAAACACACACTCAAGCAATGCTATATAAAGTAAAAAACAAGCAAAACAAATTTCAGGGAAAAGGAATAAAATTTGTAAATAAGCTCATTTTCTAAGAAACGCTAATGTTAGAAAAAATATGTATTTGAACATATATATAAAGTGCTAGTTTAAGCAAATAGTATGTAAATGCATTTTATTCTATTTTACAATATGGCAAATAAGAATGATCTTACATGTAATTGCTTGAAGCTTTGGGAGCTGCAGTGTGTTTGAACTCTTTGACCCTTGGCAGCAGCCAGCCTCAGCAAGCTTTATGTTTTCAATTAATGATTATCTGCTAGCCGTGAAAAATTAATGCGGCTTACTGAAAATCTTTCTTCCTTCCTCTGAGATGGTTGACCTTGGCGTAATATTATCAGAGATAAAGCACAGCTGCTAAAAGTAATGTTGCTTAGATGAACAAAGAAGTATACATACAAGACTGAACTGAATTATTGTATCTTCGAGCAGGATCAAACCCTTTAAGCAACAATAACATTTACAGAAAGATATTATAATCCACCTCAGGTAGCTTTTGTGAGGCTGTATTATTCCTAAGGGAAAACTTTTAAAAGTATAACATCAGCTTTTTCTTATGAATAGAATATTGTAGACTATAGTGATGTAGGTGTCTCGCATCACCATGTATGTGGGCACAGCTTGAATGTATGCATCATAAAATGTAGAACATTTCCTGTATCATGCCAGACAAAACTTTTATAATTTGTATTGTATGGTATTTTGCCTCCTGGTGTACACTAGTAAAGTTTTTTTGCATCTGAGACTTTTTGTGTTGTCCCACTTGTTTTATTTAACAGTTTGGTCCTTTCTTTTGACCGGAAACCCTCGACAGCTACAGATCAGAGTGTACCGGTGGTCGTATCACTGGCGCGAGAGAAGCTACCAAACGTTCTTCTTGAAGCACAAAGACCCTCCTCGACTGAATTGTCGCCTTGAGAGGCTGGCCACTTTTCTGATCTGGCGCCGAAGAGCCGGTTCAACTGGTTGACCCAAGAGGCTCAGGTAGGAAGATTTTTGCCTTTTTTCTGTTTTAGATCAGGGACTAGGTTACAGTAAATATTGTTGTCATAGATTTGTTAAACAGATCAGGGACAAAGGGAAATTACTGTATATTTTGTCAGAGATCAGGGAAACAGAATAAGGTAGGCAGTTATTCTAGATAAACTGTGTAAGGAACAGAGATACCACGTGGTAAAAAAGGGTTACGTAACATTTTCTTTGACATGGGAAATCAGTGCACTAAAAACTCATGATCCGGCCTTAACTGATGACTAAAATATATGCAATTACAACGAAAGCAGATAATGTAAGGTATTATACAAAATGTGGGTTAATAAATCAATGACCACGTAAATTAAATAGAATTTCAAGTAGTTAACCCTTTAAAACAGCTTAAATCTGACGAGAAGGTCAGGCAAAGAAAAACAACGGCACTAGGCATTCCTCAGGCACATAGGTGGATTGAGTGAAGTGAACTCTAAGGAACAAAAAATTAAAATGCGAAAAGCATTATTTTTTAGACAAAGAAGATGTAATAATACAGTAACAGCGACGGCCCTCCCTCCTCCAATACCTTTTTAGGATATGAAGCAGGAGGACAGGCTAGTCCACCTCCACGCTATCCTGAAGTTGCAGGAGCATTAAAACCATTTGTTAGAGAACCTATTGAAACTAGGTCCCGGACATCGTGAAAACACTTAGGGACTAGATTTATATCAAATAGGAGAGACTCACTAGAAGAGAGGAAGAAATCTGTCCACTAATCGAGGTACCAAACCCCTCGGCAGGACCCAACTCTCCCAGTATATAGACCATGGACACCGGGAAGATATTCGGAAAGCTACAGAGGGAATCCTCATCCTAAAAATTAATTACACAAAGTTTTTACAAGATTTACAAGGTATGAGACTAAGTTACCATTTTAAATGGGGAAGAAGTAGAAAGGGTAGTTAGACAGGTTTTGGGTCCAGACTGGCACATGATTTGTAAGTAACACCTGAACTCTTCGTGAACACGGAGCTAAACCACTCCCACATAATGGACGGTGAATTAGACACCAGAGTGAAAGGTCTTACAGACCTAATTTCTGAGAAATGGAAACCTAGAGCAGATTGGACTCTGTACAACCAATGCATACAACAAGATAATGAAATCCGTAGATGGGTACTATGGTAGATTGTTAGAATGTTTCAATAACCATAGTGGTATGACTATTCCTGAGAGTCAGACAAATGATACCATATGAACAGCAACTGAAAATGCATTTTGAAAGGGTGAATTGCACCTATCAGTAGCTTTATTCGCTGTAAAGCACATGATAGATCATCGTAACGTAAGTAGGCTACAAGCCTTACTTGAATATGCTAGACATGCTGAAAGGCATTTTAATAGTAAAAGAAAAGAAAACACAGGTCTTCACAGCTGAAGACGGAGCAGAAGTCTTTGTAGAGTACAGTCGAGTAAAAGGGTAAGAAAATAATGCGAGGGTAATAAATAGTCTGACAAAAAATCAGAGGATTTTGAAGAGAGAAAAGAAAGGTGAGTGTTTTAAGTGCTGTAAGAAAGGACATTTTAGCAAGGATTGCAGGCTAAATAAAAGCGACTACAGAAGATAAAGATAAAGGTGATGGAGTAATCGACTATGTGATAGTGATGACAATCAAAAAATCATCAGGGAAAGGTTAACAGACGTTGACAAATGTAAATGTAGTGGAAGGAACAGAGGAAGTACAAGCAGATGCAGAGGATGAAGAAAGTGAAGTTTTAGACTTTAGCATTATTGAGCTTGGAGCCTATTTGGCAGACACAAACCGGAAGTTACACTTGTGGAAGGGAAGTGAAATTTTGTGTGACTCAGGAGCATCACTTAACTCTTTGATACACCCTTCAAAGTTACCAGAACACCTGAATCAATTTGACTATATATTAGTGAAAGCAGTAAATGGACAGCTATATAGGAGCCACTCTCCCATGATATAGCAATAACTGACTCCAGTTTCCAGGTATGACTCCAGAAAAGTAAAATTGTAGTTTCTGCAAAATGTCCAGTAAACTTATTTCGGGAAGAGACCTTTATGCGCAGATATTTGGCATAGCAGTGTTCCTACTATGCAGGGTATGGAAGCACAAAGACAAATGGATATTTCTTTTGTGGTGCGATCGGGAGGGCTTAAACTTTTTATTGCCAGGATCTAATACGACTGGTCCAGGGGCAGTAACCGAGGAACTGATGAATGTAGCCATCAGTAAGGTCCCCTCCCTTGACACTGACCAACAGCATTTGTTACATTGTACTCTATACTACTGTAGTATGCCAGACCTGATAAGGAATATGAGTAAGAATTGTTCAAAAATCCCAAGCAACAGATTAGTATTACTTAACCTATATTGGGATACTGAGGGAAACAGTGTAGTAATCTGTTCACAATACAGGAATTCATGAAACTGTACAAATTTGGTAATAGGCCTGCCATGTCAGCTTGACAAAAGCAAAGATGTGAGATGGGCAGATTTAGAGAAAAAGTAACTAAATGGGAAAACAAACTGGACTTAGAATTATCAGAACAGGAGTACAAAACAGAAATTGAATTAGCTAACACTGAGACACCCACCAGCTGTACACTTACAAACCAGTGAAGACAGCTGATTAGCATTCTTGTTAGAAGAAGAAGAAAAGCTCATGTGCGATATACCAAACATTCTTGGTCAACAGGTAAATCAGATGTAGGACTTATTCGAACAGCAGGTCCAGTAACCATTACACCAAAATCGCATTTAGACCACAAAAAGACAATACCCCTTGAGGAAGGATGCAGAGCAGGAATCAAGCCTATAATAGCAGCATTACTCAAGCGCGAGTACTGGTAGAATCCTAGATCTCACTATGTAATACCCCTATTTCCTGTTAAAAGCAAACGGGAATATGGATGGTACAGGATTTACAAGCAGTAAACAATGCAATAATACTCCAGAGTAATCTACGTGCCAGACCCACACACCTTGCTTTTTCGAACGATTTGAAGCCACAACAAAAATATTTTACTGTGGTAGATATAAGCAATGCTTTCTTTTCAATACCTATACATCCTGATAGCCAGTATTGGTTTGCATTTACATTTCAGGGTAAAAGATATACCTATACTGCTACCACAGGGATATTGTGAAAGTCCAATGATATTTGCACAAGAAATGGCTGTAGCAAACTGGCAGGATTTACTCCAATTATGAGGTAGTCAGATTCTACTTTATGTAGATGACATCTTGCTAGAAGCCCCACCCGCATAAAAGTAAATGGGAAGACACAATAGCATTATTGAAATTTTTAGCAGCACAAGGACACAAAGTAAAACAAAAGTAAGTTACAACTTTGGGAGAAAACAGGTTAGATACCTAGGATATGTAATATCCAATGAAGGTAGGATACTAGACAAAGATAGAAAACAGCATTTTATTATAAGTAATCTAGTCAACAAATCAAGAAGGAAATGATGTCCTTCTCTTGGGAAATCCACTAACTTTTTGCCTTAAGTTGGATATCAAACTATGCTTTAGAATCGTCTGCTTGGCTGATTTAATATATAAAACACCCTACCGGCAGCACAAGATGTATTACAATGACACCTGAAGCAGAAACAGCTTTCTGCAGACTAAAACAATTGATAGCCTACTCATTAAGGTTTTTGGACTTACAAATTACCACACAAAAGATTTTCCTAAAACCATAGATTGTAAACAGGGATATATGACGCCAAATTTGACGAACAGCATGGGAGGAAGCAATCCCCATATAGCTTATTATTCTCACAGTTAGATCCAGTGGCACGACCATTGGCCTCACTGTGTGCAAGCAGTAGCCACAGCTGCAATGGCAGTACAGGCTTCAGCCTCAGTGGTGTTATTCCACCCTCTCACTCTGAGAGTGCCCCTCATGCACTATAATTTTACTGCAAGAGAAAAATAGCATATCTATCTCCTGCTAGACATCTTCTTGTATGACCATACTGCTGAGCCAACCTCTCATGGTAATTGAATGTTGTACAACATTAAATCCATCAATGTTACTTCCGACTCCTGTGGATGGCACACCACACAAAGGCTGCCTGCAGGAAATTGAGCAAAATAACTTTGCCCAGACAAGACCTCACCGATATGCCCCTGATGATGCCGAGGTGACATTTTATGTGGACGGTTCATGCAGAAAGGGTCCTACAGGGAAAATCTAGTAGGATATGCAGAAGTTACAGATACAGAGATTTAGAAGCCCAACTGCTACAGCATAACCTGTCTGCTCAAGCAGCAGAATTTGATAGCCTTGATGATGGCTTGCACACTCTAGCTGAAAGACAAATGTGTGAACATATATACTGACAGTCAGTATGCTTTCTACAAAGTGCATGTTTTTGCTATAAATGGAAAAAATAGGGAATGATAACATCTACTGGCAAACCGATTAATCATGCAACTTATTTTGAACTTATGAGCCCTATTCAGTTACCTACCAAAGTAGCTATTTGTAAATGTGTAGCTCATACAAAAACAACAGGATTTGATTTCAAAGCGTAATGCATCGAAGCGGATGCAGCTGCAAAGCAGGCAGCCTCAGAAACTTTACTGAATGAGGAATTACAACCTCTGGGACTTTTAGATTTAGAAATGCTGAAAACAATGCAGACATTGACTACAAAAGAGAAACAGAAATGGAGGGACGAGGTGCAACTAAAATGGACTATACATCTCCAAAGAGAAAAAGCCAATTATTGCCGCCTAATTTATTTAGATATGTGAAGCTTTTGTTGAGCCATGGGCAGTGCCAAGGTCTCAACAGGGGATGGTACAGTTAGTAAATCAATATTCAAACATATGTGATTCACGAATTTTTACACAAAACTTTTGTGCAGCATGTCATATTTGCAACAAACATCATGCACAAGGAGCATCCAAACCCAAGCAAGGAGTTTTCCTATACCACCATATCCGCTCCATACTATCTGCATGGATTTCATAGAACTGAGCAAGTGTGAAGGGAAAAAATACTGTTTAGTAATTATAGACATGTTTTCCAAATGGGTAGAAGCTTTTCCTACAAAATCTGGATGCAGCAACAGTGGCAAAAAGCCCCAATAAAAGAAATAATTCCCTAGATTTGGCATACCGAAAGAATCTATAGTACAATGGGACATTAATCTCGTTAATCAGACGATTCACAACTTGGGAGGTTCTTTGGGATCTCTTGAAGAATCATTGTGCTACCACCCACAGTCTGCAAGGACTGGTGGAAAGGTACAATGGAATTTTAAAAAGCAAGTTGAGGAAGCTAATGAATGAAACACAGAAAATTGATTTGTTGTTTGCCTTGGCACTGCTGAGCATGAGAACAGTTCCAAAATGTAAAAGGGTCGACCCCCTTGAAGTGATATTTGAAGGCATATTATGTGCCACAGTGGAAAGCTTCTCCTCTATGCCTGCAGAACTGAAGCTGACAGCCTTACTCAGGCCAATTACATGAGGAAATTGTTAAATAAAACTGTTTTGCAGTTGAACTCTTTTTCAGATAAGGCAAACAGACCAGACCATTAGGAAGCGTGTGCTGACCCCCTGGGTGTGGCTGAAGGTCATAAAGAAGAAGAACTGACAAGCCCTAAGTGGAAGGTCCGCGACCAGGTACTGCTGGCTTAATGCCTACTGCAGTCAAAGTTGCTGAGAGGTCGCCCTGGGTCCACCTGACGACTACCAAACCGCAAAGAATTTTCAGCTTGATAAACATTTTGTGACTGGATGCTAACAACAAAAGGCAGAATGGGCCAAGAGTTAAAATGAGTAAAATACAAACCAACCCCTCTGAAGATATTGTTTAACCATCTTGCTAACTATACATCTATTGACTATGATTGTGGTGACTTTCCTTTGTTGTGGTTTTTCCTGCATATAATCAAGCATTAAAATGAAAAGTGGAGAAACGTGGATGAACTGTCTATAGACTGGCATCCAAACTTTTAACACATACCTAGCGCGAAGCGCGGTATATGTAGAGACTATGAACGCCTAAACTGTTGGTTTGTACTGCTATACCAACAGCATATGTGGAGGACTGTTGATGTCCGCTGTCCCCTTTGGGGATAAATGAGACTTGGGAGAACTTACTTTTTGATACAGGTTCTGTGAGACTACAAGGACAAGATTGCATTGTATTTTGCCTGTCACACAAGAGAGAGGAATTGTTTGTTTCTATAAAATGATACACCTGCTTGGTTGAGTAACCAAAATATAACCGTATCTACAAATGCTATATTAAGGCTAAAAGATAAAAGTACTAGTTGTAGCACAAATTATGATTCATATTTGAGCTTAATGAAAACAACGATAAAAGATGTGCAGAGAAATCCTGAATTGCATAAACAATTGTCTGTTATAGACAAGAAAATGTTTCATTCAGAGTTAACCCAAGATCAGTACTAAAGTAGAAAACTGTTATTTTGTTTGTGGAAAAGCATACAAATGGCTACCTGAGAATTGGTCCGCAGTTGTTTTTGGGTTATCTGCTTCCAGCTATAAGGCATGTGTACTACAGAATTACCTCTAGGTAAGATACTTAAACACAAGAGATGTAGCCTCGAAACCGGGAATTCAGTCAAAACCTGCAAATCCAGTGGGAAAAATCAAGCTGGTTGGAAGGATCATCCATCCGCGGAAAGATAAAGAGAAATTAACTCATATGGACTTGAGTGACAGTGTTATATCCTGGGCTGGAATATTCGTGCCTATGGAGCAGCCAAATCAATCTGGGAGTTGAGAAAATTGTCGTGCTTCTCGGCAATGAGTACGCAACTTTTACGCCTCTAACTTGTGACTGATGAACGGAATGCAATGAGAACTGTTGTGCTACAAAAAATCAATGACTCTTGACTTCACCCTAGCGCGCAGAGGTGGTATGCGCGCCGCTATCAAAGAAGAATGCTGTGCTGCTCATACCCAGACACCCGACATGAGATAAATGATCACCTAGGAGGTAATACAAGCAGGCATCGGGCCATGACTGGAACTACAGGCCCAAACCCACTGACCTAACTTTTCCAGAGTCTATTTGGTGGGTGGGGTTCCAATCCTAATGAATATTCTGATTGCTATTTGTGTTGTTCTGCTCTTATTAGAGCATGTGTCTGTTGTGGGATTCCCTGTATGAAAGATTATCAGAGAATTTGTTGATATATCTGTAACTGAGACTTTGTACCAAGACACATTGAATTGATCTATTGGTTCCAAATGAATTCTTTCCGAATATAAACCAAAATGACTTGCCTAGTTAAAAGTCCTTAAAGGAGAAGGCTAGGAACAATATGATATTGTTTATGTTTCTGAATAGAATAAAAAGTATTAAAAGGGAAGAAAATGTTAGAAAAATATGTATTTGAACATATATAAAGTGCTAGTTTAAAAGCAATGTAATGCATTTTATTCTATTTTACAATATGGCAGTAAGAATGATCTTACATGTAATTGCTTGAAGCTTTGGAGCTGCAGTGTGTTTGAACTCTGACCCTGGCAGTAGCCAGCTCAGCAAGCTTATGTTTTTCACTAATGATTATCTGCTGGGTCAGGAAAATGAATGTATAAAGCATTGAAAATCTTTCTTCCTTCCTCTGAGATGGTTGGCCTTGCGAATATTATCAGAGATAAAGCACAGCTGCTAAAAGTAATGTTGAGAAGAACAAAGAAGTATATTACAAGACTGAACTGACTATTGTATTCGAGCAGGAC